>NW_001834694.1:159422-298503 GCF_000150035.1 Vanderwaltozyma polyspora DSM 70294
TTTGTGGTCCCCTTGTGAGGACCTTCCGGGCCGGATTTATTGGATTGTAAAGTGGCCCTTTCACAGTTTTTTGGGAAAAACCTTAATTTTAATAAATTTAAAGGTGGTTCAGGTTTAAAGGTTGCAATTCTCTGAATTTTTAAGCTTAAGGAATTTTATTTTGTTGGGTTTCACCGGGTCATTCTCATAAAGGAGTGGAGACCCTCATTTTTTTTTGAGAATTTCCCTTTAGGTTTTGAGGTCTCCCCATAGTATAGGTTTTTGGGAAGGGTAGTAGTGATTGATTTTACAAAAAACTTTTTGGGAAAGAAAGGTTTAAAGCTTGATGAATAAATTTTTTAACCGCGTTCATGATAGATCCCCCCAATAAAACAACTTATATAGGCCTTCCCTTTCAATGACGGTTTCGAATTAAGTACCCATTTTTTAGAAAGCTTCTGGTAAAGGTTTCTTTAATATAGGAAAGGGTTGATTAAATTTAATGTGTTAATATTTTTTTTTTTCGAGCTTAAATTTCGAAATTTGATAGAAAATTTAAGAAGCCGGGTAAACTTGATAATTTAATCTTGATCAACAGCACCAAGGTTGATTTAATATTTAAATTGCCATCAGGTTTAGAAGTTTTTAAAGCCATTCTGAACTGGAAGTAACAATCTAAAAGGCCAGATACCATAGTAATATCAGTAAGTTATTCTTATATGTCGATTACTCAATAAATTTTGTGTTCGAGCAGTGAAAATTTATTTTTCTCTTTTTAAAAGGTCTAAATGGAAATTCATGAAAGGCTTGATAATTTATTATCAGAAGACCCTAGTAATCAAGATAAGACAAGAGCTTTGATAATTGTACTGGGAGATTTAGCTCGGTCCCATATAGAAAAAAGCCTGAATGATAGGGAAAATAAGAGTTCTTCTATTGGCGCCATCATTAGAAGCAGACAGGACATACATATTTTGTTTTTGAATAGATTTCAATATCTTTTCATGTATTTGATAAAATTCGAAGCTGAAGAGGATTCGGTAAATAATGACTACAACAATTTGATATTTTATGGATTAGATTCTCTAGTTCAAGAATTAAATGCCAACAAAACTGTAGAAGAGGATGAAAATAAGGATGAGCAACAAAATGAAGGGAATAAGGATTTAGTAATAGACAATGAACAAGTACGAATAGTGAACCTTATATACAATGCTTCATTTCGAATCAAAAGAAAACGTGCATTAAAAGATGTTATATTTATTCCTGTAAATAGAACTAAACCAATTTGTGATAAATTAACAAGAATTGAAGACTATTGGAGAAATATCTGCTGATAGCCGCGTTCCAATTAAAATATTATTCATAGGTTAAGTTGGTTTATGTAAATTTTTTTACCTATCAGGTACAATGACATCTTCTCTTTTTCCCAGGAAAATTAAAAGATAAGTAAGTAAAGTACAAGAGATGAAATTAAATGAGATAAAATAACATAAAACAATATAAGATAAATTAAAATAAAATTAATGATAACAATAAAATAAAAGGAGAATGATTCTCAATGCTCTAATTATATATTTAAAATGACAAGGTTTATTATGGTTTAATTGATTTATTATTAATCAAAATTGATATTAACTTTTTCCATCTTTGACTCTTCATTATCGTAATATGCGGCTACTCTAACTTTAAATTTAGCAGCTGCTACACCAAATTGTTTCAAGATCAAAGCTTGACGGACATCCAATTTATCACCTTCATTACAAACTAAGTATGGGGATTCGATTGTAATCTTACCGGCTTTAATTTTAGTTGGGATCTCCAACTTGTTTCTTAAAGTTGGTTCCAAAGAGTGCACCATTGGGACGTCGTCTTCAACTGGGATCTGACCACCACGAGAATACACGATGCCTTCTGGAATGACGAAGGTTAATGGAGCTTTTGAATTTGGTCTTGAACAGTCCATCCTTGTATATGATTTGAAATAATTTTGGAAAGTATCAATATCTTCATTAGTAAAGAATAAACCCGTTACACCATTACATTCTTTAGTTAGTTTATGCAAATTCTCCTTATATTCGTCTTCTCTAGTGGTACCCAATGCCTTTTCCAAGACTTTTCTTTTTCCCAAGATTAATTTTGAACCAGTCCAAGCGGTTCTAATTTCTTGTAAAACTGGTGTTCTCACGTCATCGAGATATAGGATCCAAACGTACTTATAAGTATCCAAGGCAGTTCTAACTTCATCAAATATTCTTTCTTTGTTTTCTCTTCCCTTTTTATCAGTCTGAGACAATGTCACTAGCTTTGAGCGTTTAGATCTAGGCATATTTGCGGTATGTTTGCGTACCGATATGTAAACCTATATAACACTATAGATACATATATACAACTATAAATATAAATACAAATACAAATATAAACATATAAACATATAAACAAATAGTGCCAAACAGAGAAGTAAGAATAAGTAAGATAAACACACTCAATTCAATTCAATAAATGTTACCGCTGCTATCAGTCAAGCATATTTAGACTATAGCATAATGCGATGAGATGAGATGAGATGAGATGAGCTACTTAAAATTTTTCATGCCAAAGACAAATATTTGATAGCGACGCAAACATATGAGCTGAAATTTCGAAAACACAGAAAAAAGACAGAGACCACGTGACTGAACATTTAAACACTTTTGGTAAATTTGGTTGCCTGTGCGTGCGTGAGTGCGTGTCTGTCTGTGTCTGTCTCCTCTCTCTCTGTGTTTTTGTTTATGTTTGTGCAAACAGAGAGAGAGAGACAGATATGACGACGACAAATACGTAAACTGAGTTAGCGCAATGGTGCGATTACCATTACCATTCTGAGAGTATAACAAAAACTGTTTGTGCTACCACATATACATAGGGGCTTCTCTCTCCCCTCTGCCTGGTACTGCCTTTATCTGCCCCCTCCCACCTCCCCAACAGACACCTACACGCCCATTTTTGCGATCAGTTTCTGTTTCGTCTTGTTTCGTTCGTGTCTTGTTGCTTAAGAGCCTCTGTTTTGCTATTTCTCTGCTCTAGCTCAGCTTTAGCTCTGCTCTACTTCCTGGCCTCTAATTTCTGGGCTCAATCTGTCCCAAACTGTCCCAGGCTGTTCCAAACTGTCTATCATCTCTGTCTGCTGTCTCTCTTCTCTATCCTCTTTATGTCACTTTCGAAAATTCGAATGTCTCACGTCTCACGTCCTCTTTGCCTTAGCAGCGTTGAATCGTATTGTATTGTATTGTATTGTATTGTATGGTATTGTTTCGAATCCACTTCTAATTCTGGGTTATTTCGGCAATATTTCAGTTCCCTGTTACATATTATCACTATCCCAGTCGGTCTATTCTATTTTGAAATTTACAACTGTATTATGTTTCTATTGTATGATTTAATTTAATTTCATTTAATGATATCTGTTAATTGTTTCCTTTAGGTTCAATTTTAGTAACCCTCAGGAATCGGAGCTATTTCAATCACACTGCCACCACATTTCCACACTCACTCACTCACTATCACACACACTCTCTCTCATATATATTTATATTCTTACAGCTACAACTATAGGTATAACGTATAGGTACAGATAAAGGAGGAAATCATATACATATATACAAATATTTATATTTATATCTGTATTTGTATACACTTCGATTTGTGCTGAAATCAAGAGAAGATAACAGTGACTGGTACCACTTGAGAATAGAATAAGGCCTGCAAGTGAACGTTTCATCTGTTATCCTACCCTTATTTTTATGTTTCAATAAAATAAAACCTTAATCAATCCTTTAAAGTATACCGATTTTAAAATACTTCATCATTGGGACTAATGGCCATTTAAACTTTAATTCAATTTCGGAATACAAATAAAAGTCATAATTTAGCATCAATAAGGTTATTTTAGATTAAAGTCAATTACTATTATTATTTTTTTTTTTTTTTGGTTTCATTTCACTTTAGTTTCCCCCATTGGTTCCTTATTTTAGATTTTATTTTGAAGATCTTGCCAAGGTCTCTTCTCCATTTTACATTATTATCGATTCTTAAAGTTTGAATTCAAGTTAAATTAAGGAACATTCATAATTTTTTTAAACGTCCAACCCCCAGTCGTATCCTAATTGGAACCCATTTTTACCATTACAAATTTTTTTTATTTTTTATTTTTATTTTGCATTTTACTTCATTCCCCTTTCATTTCATTCTGCTCTTCCTATATCATCTTTATCTTCTATTTCCCATTTTAATACCACTTCGACACTATGTCGTCATACGCATTAAAAAAACATTCACCTCATGATTATATATTCAAACAAGAACTAGGACACGGATCATACTCTACAGTATATAAGGCTGTTGATAAAAAAAATTTGAAGAAATGCTTTGCAATCAAGGTTTGCTCAAAACGACATATTATAAAGGAAAATAAAGTAAAATATGTGACAATTGAAAAAAATGTGTTAAACTCATTAGGCAGGGAGAATCATCCAGGGATTATAAAATTATACTACACTTTTCATGATCAAGATAATTTATATTTTGTATTGAGTTACGCCATCAATGGTGAACTATTACAATTATTACATAAAATGAAAACATTCAATGAAGTTTGGTCAATACATTTTTGTGCACAAATAATAGACGCTTTAGAATTTATTCACAGCAAGGGAATCATACATAGAGATTTAAAACCAGAGAACATCCTACTAGATAAAAATAGTAATTTGATGATAACAGATTTTGGTGCAGCATACATACAAAAAAATAATGACAATAAAGAAAATATTACAACAAAGTCAAATGGTAGCCACCCTTGTTTAGTAAATACCAATTCTTCCTTTGTCGGAACTGCAGAATATGTTTCCCCAGAACTGTTACTTTACAATCACAGCGGATATGGTTCAGATATTTGGGCATTAGGTTGTATGATTTTTCAATTTTTAGAAGGTTTACCACCTTTTCGTGGTGAAAATGAATTAAAGACTTTTGAAAAAATCGTTGCATTAGAGTATAAATGGAGTGACCAGTTCAAAATTTCATCACTCGTAAAGGATCTGGTACGCAAAATTTTAACAGTTAACCCACAAGATAGAATAACTTTATCTGAGATAAAAAAACATTCGTGGTTGAATTTAGTGGACTGGGACAATAAACAAAAAATCTGGTCAAGTGTCTGGAATATACCAAAAGGTACCAACAACTTAATTAACTGTCCGCCTGTCTCTTCAACTTCATCTTTACAACAAAATAACAGTATTATTAATGATAGGCAGTTGCATGTAATTAATACCCCACTGAGAAACATACCAATTACCAAACAAAAAAAGAAAAAGAAGAAGCCTACTAAAGTTTCAAATACTACAAGCAGTATAGTAGAATGGAGGAAAAGATTGGGAATTTCGTCATTAAACATTTCTAATAATAGTAATAGTACTGCCAATTCGAATAGTAGTAATAGTAGTCTCGATTTAACTACTTCAAATGATAGCAATCCAGTGACTAACTTCTCAAGCAACGAGGTAAATCAATTAAATGATATGGATAAAGTAGCGGATGATGAGTTTAATTTTAATGGTTTATCCAGAAGTGATATTCCTCCAGAGGTTAAAAAGGAACACATATCTGCTCCAATCAATAATTACCCTTTACCAAAATCAGCTTCTATGAATAAGATTCCCACGACTCCAAAATATTCGCAACCATCGACTAAGTTAAAAGAAAAGCCAGTAAACCCTCGAATTGTGAAACAAGAACTTGTATATATCCACGAAATACCATACAATGAAGCTGGTGCAGAAATGTCTCTAACCGGTTATAAAAACATAGATAATGACCTGATTACCTCACTTGTGTCTAACCATGGATCAGAGCTAAGGTCATCCGAGGACCTCACCCCTGACCTACTGACATTATATAAAGATGGATCACTTATTTATAAAACAATAAAGAAGAAGAAAAATACAAACAAGGTTAAAAGTTATGAAGAACTTTTAATGGTAAATATTGCAGATTCAGACCTTTCAATGTATGATTTTGAATTCAATGAAGTAACGAAATCAGGGTTTCTAATACTAGAGAAGTATCAAAGCAAAATCTGGTTTATTTCTTTACCGTTACTAAATTTTTTATTACCTTCAACTCCGTTCAAATCTGAGTCTATAAACAGAGAAGAAAGTTGGGTTGATTGCCTTTTCAAATCAAGACAACTTCTAGAAGATCAACAGCTAATAACACAAATGATGTCAAAAACTTCAATAGAACAGAAGGTTGCTCCAAAAAAAGGAAACTTAGAGGGGAACAACAATTCATATCCAGCTACAAATACATTATTGCCATCTCCACCAACTTCTGCTTCATCTAAGAAAGAATTGCATGTTTCTACTAATAAAGTTAAACAACAGGTAAGGAGATCATCTCAGGGTATTCCTTCAAATAAACATACAGTCGCGCATGTTAGTAATTCTGCTCCACCTTCTCCAGGCCCATCTCCAAATTCAACGATTAGATCTCATGCAACTAAGGCTCCAATTAAAAAATATACTGCTCCATCTAATATGGTGATTAGTAGTAGTAGGTATGAAGTCTTGCAAACTTTGAGGAAAGAAGGGCCATTTGATCCTAACTATTACAAAACTAAAGAAGAACTCAATACAAATCAGGAGAGACAATTAAATAATTACAGGACAAGAGTGGCAAGCAGTGGTGCATCTGCTGCCTTCAAGAATCTACAAAAAAGGAGATTAACCCAATCTCCAAACCCGAATTAAATATTATTCTAAATTGCATATAATTCTTTATTGAATTAAATTATATACGACACTTCTAATAATTTGTAAAACTTCATAATTAATTGTAATAATTATAAAAAAAATTGAGTTGGTCAAGCCATATTCCTTGTTAAGTCCCTTGACAGTTACTTAAAACAAATTCTTTTAGTTAGAGATATTTAGCCTTACAGGGCTCTTCAATTAACACTTTTACTCATAACAGTTTTTCTGATATTTAAGTATTACAGTACATAAATTTGTCTATGAAAACATACATAAATATTATCCAAATGAATGTAAAATATAAATGGAGGAAATGAAATACGTTAATTTAATAAATCATTAGATTTTTTTTCTATCTTTTTTTTAGAATTTTTATTTTATCTTTTTATTCAATATCATCAAACATGGAATTAATCAGTTAAGCTTTGTTGCATCAAAATATAGTTTTGGATTAAATACTGATATTTCGGCACAAGTACAGTCACCTTCCAACATAAGTTGTGACATTATTAACCCTGTAGCAGGAGCATTATTAATACCCCAACATGAGTGACCTGTGGCGATATATAGATTCTTCATATTAGTTTCACCAAGTAAAGGACCTGAACCAGTTGGGATGTTTAGAACAGGCAAGTAAGATGCAAATCTGTCTGTGATTTCACCGTGCGATACACTTGATGACAATTTAGAAACGTAATAATACAGTTCATTACATATTTCGTCATTTGGTTTTATATCTTCAATAGAATCTGGTAGATCAACAGCATCACCTTCACCACAGATATAAATTTCATCTTTTCTTGGATAAATTTCTGGTGACACTATTCTATTATTTTCGACTTGGATTTCACTAAATAAAGAGTATGGTGAAATTGGATTTTCTTCTGTATTTTCTGGTTTGACAATGACTGAATGGACTCTTAAACTTGATATAGGACAGTCTTTTAAAAGCTTTGGAGTCCATGGACCCACTGATAATAATACTTTTGAAGCATTCACTAGATTGACAACTTCATTATCTTCTGAATCCCTCGGTATATATGAAACACCGCATGCTTCATTTTCATCATTAACTTGTATTTCATTAACTTTACCTTTAATTAATTCTACGGCACCAGTTTCCATAGCTTTTGTCAATAAGAAATGGGTAAATTTATAAGGATGGATTTGAGCAGTAGTTTCAGTTTCACCAATATAATTCCAAGTTTTAATTAATTTTTGTTTCACCCAATCGAATGCCATTGGTAATAAACTATGAGATGTCCTCATCATGACACCACCTGTACTCAAATCATCTGGAATACCATTGCTTTGAGGAGCGCCACCCATTGGCACAGCTGCTAAATCATCTAGATTGAACTGAGATGAATCCTTTGACATAGGAGGAGCTGATGGATAATTCTGTTGAATATAATCAGAAGCTTTACCATGGACATTTTTACCAGCTCCTACAGGAGCAGTTTTACTTTCACCGTTTTCTAATTCAGTTGTTGGCACTACTGGTACGTTTTTGGAAAATTCATTAAATCTCTTTTGCAAACGTAAGTGTCTCTTTTCTTGTTCATCTCTTAAATTTTTCAAATCAGCTTCAACAGATAAGGCATTTAATCTTCTATAACCCCAATTTGTTTCACCATCATATTCTTGATTCAATTCTTCATGTAAATGGAAAGATAATGGTACGATCTGTTCTGGGAAGGCCCAAGAAGCAATTAGACCACCAGCTTTACCAGAGGCACCGCCTGCAACTTCACTTGATTCAATTAAAGTAATGTAATGCTTATTTGGATCAAAATTTGGGTGTTTCGTTAGATAATAAGCAGTGGTAGCACCGATGATACCACCACCGACAATGATAATGTGATCTTTACCAACACTTTTTGAAGAAGGATATTTTGAATAAGTCAATTCATCAATATTACCGGAAACCATTGTTGCTGCGATGTATGTGAGTGATAAATATGAGTATGAATATGAATATATCTATCTATCTATATATTCCTTTTTCTTTTATGGCCTTGTTACTATTGGATGTATTGGATGTATTGTATTCCTGACCTGTGAATATTACTCTTCACTTCTAAAGCACAGTAGACTCGATCGAATCAAATGAAACAGATGAATAAATAAATAAAAAGAATAAATATACGGATAAATAAATTCTCTTGGATAGATAATGTTCTAATAGTAATCACCAATGAGTTTCTCTATCTTGGTTTATCTTGATTCCCCTTCTATTACTATAATTCCAGAGATGATGACAAATATATAATATAATGTAACTGGATTTAACACATATACTTATATAGATGGATAAATATAACAAAGTGTATCTACCAAATATTGAAATCAAATAAAGAAATTAAACTAATCCCAGCAAATACCTGAATATTATGACAAAGATATATATTATATCTCTCTGTGACTTCTGGTCTCGAATAAAGTTACAATGATACCTAACCTTACGTTGCTTCTTGGTTGTAAGAGAAAGAAAGGTAAAAAAAAACTGTAACAAGAAAATTTTTTTTCTTCACTTATACAAAAACAATACTAAGTTATAGATTGAAACCAAAGAACGATAAAGATGTATATTTAAACTAAATCAAAGTCGAACTAAGCAAACAAGACAACAAGCTAGATTTTTTTTTTCCCACTGTAGCCAATTTCGAAATCTTTAAAAGGTTTTACACTTTTTCATTATATTTCTCTTTTGATATTGACCTATACGAGGACGACGAGGACGACAGTATCAACGATGAAGAAGAAGAAGAGGAAGAAGAGGAAGAACAAGAACAAGAACTAGGACAAGAACAAGAACAAGAACAAGAGAGAACAAGAACAAAAGGGAGATCGAGAAGACCAACTGAGCAAAGTCACTTTACTGCCTTTTCTTATCTACAAGAAAGACACTTAAATATAATATCTTATACATACATACATACATATACATATACATACCTACATTGCTAGCAACTAATTAGAATTAGTTAATGGATTACTAAATAAAAAGATACATATACGTTGGTTGATTCACTTGGGATTCTGATTCAGTAACAGAGAGTGAGTGTGCAACGATGGGGAGGTTGGGAAAGTGCAAGAAGAAAAAATAATTGTTGAGGTTAGTTTGGTTTGGCTTGGTTTAGTTTAGTTTTGTCTGGTTCAGTTTCTTCTTTTTTTTAATTGTGTTCATGTATTTTTAACCACTGTTGCATTGCTCTCCTGTTCTTATTCTTGTTCTTGTTCTTGTTCTTGTTCTTGCTCAGCTCAGCTCACCTGTATGGATAGTGGGTTTTCCATTTTTCAAATAGTTACTTGTTTGAATCGAAAACTGATATTTAATCGAGTAACAGTAATTCTTGAAGGGGTCTGTTTTTCTTGTTTAGTAAAAATGAATTTTTCAATTTTTATCTATCTTCTTCTTTGGGTTGTTGAGATGATAGGAATTTACCACTGCAACGGGAATCTTGTAGTAACTTGTTTTTCACTTATTCTTGATTCTGGGTTGATTTGTTTTAACTTGCTCTTGGTAAAGAGATTATTACATGATAATGGTCTAATTTACTTATATTCAAATACATACAAACATACCTACCTACCTACCTACATATTGGGGGGATCGATCCAGTTCACGTAAAAGATGGAAATCCGTGTTTGTTACTTACGGTTAACCTGTATTGCTCTAGTTACAAGCCACAAATCTTTGAATTTTGAAATTTATAGATTCAGCTTGGTTGTAAAAACCTTAATTGATAGTAAAATATGTCAATTGCCAATAGAAAGAGTTGAGTGGTTCCACCACCAGGTAGACTGGTATCTTAGATTTTCATTTTGTACTTGTTACAAAGTTCTATTTTCGTTGAATATCTGTTAATTCCTTAAACCCGTCTACAATTTGGTTATTGCTATGATGAGGATGATTAATAATCATAAGAACCTCAGATGGTCTAATTTTTTTTATAGGTACATATCTCTGTTATATCTTGGTCAGACTTTGCAACATTTCTTTTTTTCTTTACTTTGTTACTCTATATTTTACGTTTTCTATTTCTCTTCTAAGAGTAATTGATTACAAGATTTAAATTCAAGACACAATGTACTATAATTATTATTATTATTATTGTTGTTGTTGTTGGAACTGTTACTATATATGTAATATAATAGTCGTTTGTTTGTTCAGAGCAGCAAACAAAAACTCCTCTCTCTCTCTCTTCTGGTTCTACCAGTTCCCTTCGCAAGTTGAAACACATTCATTCAAGTCTCGATGTTTCCAACAAACTCTCTTTCCTTTCGTCTGCATCCTCCATACCCTTCTCCCAACTCTTGTCAATGGATTAATGACAAAAGGAAAATTGAACTGGCACCTCAAATGTATTATTTCCTTACCTCTTCACTACCAGACGTTTTCATTACAGCTATTCAAATTAAAATAGACTACAATGGTAATGACAAAAGTCTTTCAACCAGCTTTTCTAGCCATTTCTTCTGTCTTCCACTACAGATGTAAATTTATATCTATAAGTTTATCTATCTGCTTAACCAGATCGATAGTATCCAGGATACCGCCACGATGTTGCACTGTAGATTCATGCCATGATTGATTGGGCATCTCCTTTTTGTGTGCTAAAAAGAAAAAAAAAATTATATTTATATAAATATAATTTTTTTTCTTGTTGCCTCGTTTAGCAGAATTTCTTTTTCTTAACATATGGATAGATATAAATATACATATGGTTCCCTCTCTGTCCCTCCCTTTCTCTGCGTTTCTCTGCGTTTCTCTTGCCCTCTCTCTCTCTTTTCCAATTTTGGTTATGTGTCGCTGAAAACACCCAAAAAAAGAAATGTACAGCACAGTTCGTACAAGGGAAGGAGCACGACATCGCTTCTCCCACATCCCTCTGGCTGCGCGGTTTGTGACACAAAAATGCAAAAAAATTAACAACAATAAAAACTAAATCACGTTTATACGATATAAATACCATTGGACTGATAGTGAACCAGCGCGCAGAACACAATTATATATCTCTGTTTAGTAATTAATAAGGAAAGAATTCCTCACCGACAAACAATGTGAAAAAGAAAAGAGTTTGGAAATGCTGCTGCGTCCGGGTTATTATTCACAAGTTCAAGGAAAAAAAAAAGAAAGGAAAAGGACTTGCCATCAATTTCTCCTACAACACACATCCGGGAGAACGAATAAGAAAAAAGAAAAGAAAAGAAAAGAAAAGAAAAATGAGAGACAAAAGGCATACTTTACATTCTGGAGAGAAGCGCTCGTACTGCCAGATGAATTTTTCCCTTTTTTTGATTGGGTGGTTGGCAACCGTACGAAGTGTTCTTAGATTTCCGAATTTGGAACATAGGGAATACCCATACTACACAACGAATCTTGCCTAATTGGGAAACAGGTAATTCTAATCACCGATTTTATGTCAAATTTGATTTGATAGAACAAATCTTAAAAATAATCAATGTGGTTGAATAGAAATCTTTTAAGTCAAGGTTAGTTTATATTCTTGATGCAAAAAATAACATTACCAAATGGAAATCTTCCTTTTCATGGGAATCCCTTACTTCCACATACCTTCCCACCCATTCAACCATGAAACAGGGTATTTTAATTGCTGTAATTCCATGACAGAGGTCTTCTTAGGCTCTTGAACAATTAATTAAATTGCATAAAATACGTAGAGTGTCACACACTCATATATTTATATATTTATATATAAATATATATGTATACAGACACATTAACACGCATCCATATGTGTAAGAATGAATTATTCCCGGAGCTATAATTAATTGGCCGGCCATCTTGGTTAATCTACACATTACCCTAATTTTCCCGAATTAATCATTCTGATGTTTAAAGGCTCGTTAACATTCTCGGATACACTCTTCAGTGATTCTTGAATGTATCAAAATCTTTCTAGAAATAAATATACAACCATCCCATTCATTGAAGAAAATACCCAATGACTAATGCAAAAGATAATTGCAATAACACTAGTAATCTTACATTTTTTAACTCTAACGTGTGTATTAGATTACATTATCAATCACTTAGTTTTGTTTTGAAAACACAGACTAATCATACCTTTTATTATAATTATTTATTTTGCCTTCTTATGTTGATTTTTGGGTTTTTTTGGGAACCTTATTATATTATTATTGCCATTACTAAAAGTATAATCAATACTACTATCAATAACGTAATACAACAATCGTTCCATTTCTCACGATTTTTTTCGTAGATCCATTCCAATTGTCTTCTACCACGAGATAATTTACTACCAATTGTATCCATCCCATCATCAATATTTTCCAATAATTCACTTTGATCCCTAAGCTCATCACCCATAGTTCTTGCTTGTTCTTGCAATTGTCCCATAGTATAATGTATTTCGTCCAGTTGATCACTTTGTTCACGATACATTTGCTCCTGTATTATATCCCCTAATGGATTTTTTTTAACATCAGCATTATTATCCTCCATATTTGAAACGTATTCTTCATCTGCATCAATCCGACCTCTATTATTATAATTGGCATTAATACTGTTGCCATTTATTTCTAATTCTTTTAAAGATTTTTCCAAATTTTCAACTTCCCTTTCTTTGTCAACTGTAGATCCTCCTTCATTCCTCTTGATAACTTCAATACTTTTATACAAATCCTTTATAGTATCTTTAATCTCCTCCACGATCTCTAAATACTCTTCTCGTTGCTCCTTTGTCGTCCTTCTAGTATTTCGTAACCTCCCAATTTGTTCCTTAGCATCGTTGACAACTTGTTCAAATATTTCATCACCAGCACTCATTATTTTAAGCAAAATCAAAATAAATAATTATAGCACTACTCCTTTATAAATACTACAGGATCAATCAATTATTTAACAATCAGCAGTAGTTTAAACAAACAATATATCATACCTTAGCTTAAATCCCATTTCGAATTATATTAATCTTAACTTATACGTAAAAGTGCTAATTTCGTCAGTTTTTTTCTTTCTTTTTGGAAGGGAAAAAACATTTCGAAATCGATATCAAAACTAAAAATGATGATGATGATGATTTATTTATATAAATGATCAAAACAAGGGACATAGTGATATCTACATTTACAAGTTCTATATACAATTGGGGGGGTAATATTACCAGAGAAACCATAATCATAAGTTTGATTGATAAACGATGTCCGATCCAGTATTACCTAATTCAACTACGGTGGGACAAAATAAGTCCTTACCGGGAGATATTTCCAATAGCATTACCAATTCAGAAACTGAACCAGTATCAATTGGATTAGTAACCAATCAACCTGCAGTAGAGGTAGCAGGAGGAAGTACAGAAATAGAAACAGAAACAGAATCATCAACGGATGCAATGGCAGTTGTTGGGTCTTCGACTAATGCAAATGAAATTAACTTATCAGAAACAATAGGTGGATCTAAAACAAGGAAATATTTGAATCAACATATTACTCCATACTTGTTAAATGGGATGCGAATGATTGCTGTGGAAAAGCCAGCTGATCCTCTTAGGGCATTGGGAGAATATTTAATAAAACAGAGCGATCAATTGAATAATGCAAATGATCAAACAAAACAATAGAAACAAAAAAAAACTTTAGTAATAATAATGATAATGATAAGAAATAAAAGAAGAAAGATTTGAATTTTTTTATTATTAAAATTCTTTTATTTTATTTTGTATAATCTCATAAAAATGCATAATTATTTTTGAACATAACTGGTTAACCTAGAATTCTAGTTCAATCGACCTTTCATCCTTTTGTAATAATTTTAAACCATAGCCGCATAACAAACTCATAATACTAATTTTCCAACCATTCCAAAGTGCAATTATATTTCTTCCTGCACTTTCCTTATTTGAATTGATATCCTTATTTTTATATTCTTTCTTTAATAATAATATTTTTTTATTGTATTTAATTGGACTTATAATCAATTCATCTTTATCAATGCTGATTTTATCAGTTTTTCTTTCTAATAAATATTTAACTTGACAGCGACGTAACATTGTTTCAATTGGAAGTTTAATAAAAATACCTAGCATTTCGTACACACAAAAGGAAATATGATATAATTTTAGAGTCGAAGAATCTTTACTAAATCCTAATTGTTTTTCCCATAATAACGTAAACATTTTTTCACTAAAAATACTCGAAGAGGTTCTACTACTGGATGTCAATGAATTTAAAATAGTCAAAACCCATATATCAAAAGGAATTTTTGGAGCATCCAACTTCCAAGACCAGTCCTTTATCATTTCTCTTAAACTTCTTGTTGGAGGCTTCACAGAAGAATCATTGCGGTTATTTTTATTATCATTTGAAATAGGTTGTTGAATTCTAGTGACTAGCAGTTTCGTTCTGATTAAATCTAAAGGCATAATTATAATATTTGTAAGAGCATTTGAACATAAAGTTAGAACAACAGATACTTTCAATTCTTTCATAGATGAATATGTAATATTAGATTGTAATATAGAATCCAAAAAGTTAGGATCAGAGATCCCTAAAAATGGGGAGAACAATCCAATAAACCAAACAGTCAGAGTTAGATTCAAAAAGTTATAAATAAAGGTAGTATTATTCGCTCTCCATAAACCACGGATACCTTCTTTTTCTATCAATGAATTCATTACATCCATAACATTCAGCGATTCAGGTTGTATTAATGAAGTTTCATTTTTGGCATTATGAATTGGGTTGTCGTCAACAGCTGTCTTCATATCACTGCTAGAAGGTTCTTTGTCTTCCGACTTATCTGGGAAGAAATTAATCTCTTCTTCAAAATCAGAAGTGTTCCCTTCATTGTTTTTTAATATAATAGGTGGCTTTTTGTTTTTGTCTTTATTTCTCTCTGCTAATGCATCCGTAAAATCACCAACTTGTAACAAACATCTGCTTACTTCGAAAGGCTGTTGTATTAAATGTTGTAGATACCTTCTAGTGAATTCTTCAAATAGTTGACCCATTATTTTTTTCCAAGTATTTATACTTAACAAATCACCCCATTCTAAATCCTCAATACGTTTATTACTAACAGAATCTATAGTATCAGAAAAAGAACCACGACCGGTACCTGTATTAAGCATACTATTCTTATTAACATCTGATATACCCTTTGTCCATCCTGATAAGATTCTTGATATAAAGTTACCAGTTTTGTCACTTGAACCATTGTTTGTAAGTATACCCTTGTTTAATGACTGTACGATATTTAATTTAGAAGCAATTGTATTGCCATCAGGATCTATCACACCTTGATCAGGCTTGAAAACAGCTAAATAACCAGCATCAAAATTATCTGAATCGTAATACGGTCTAACTTGTGTCCTAATTGTTTCTTCATCCATAACTAGATTTGTAATAATTGAGAAGATAAGCTAAAATTTTTGAAATAACACCAAAATATAATACTTTACAAATAAAAATATAAATTATTTTTTTTTATCATTCAGTATTTCAATAGTTTTAGATATATATATTTATTACCTTATTTTAAAATTATAACATTACCCCAATTAGTATATCTAATCAATCAGTCTTAGCTATTATTTCATAGATTAAAGTTAAAATAGGTTTCGCTTCTTCAAGGTCAAATTTTGAAATTAAATTGCAATTCGAAGTAAAAATAAGAGATGATAATAAATACTAGTCAAAAAACTGGGGAAGTTATCAATAGATCATCAATGAAAGGGAGTCAATATAGCAACTTATCTAATATATTTGTATGTGTTATATTTAAAGAATTTAAGCGTTTATGGGATTTAAATTTCATTGTCTGAGGAGGCACTATCTGAAGCTTTCCAATCTAAATCTAATTGGTCAAATGACACAATTCTTCTATTGTTATTATGTTGTTTTGGTTTCACATTAAGCTGATGTGTCTCTTGAATCAATTGAAATATTCTATCATCAATTTCTCTAAAGGTTTGCGAAATATTTTCGTTATTACAATTAGCAGTATTACCATTTCTCATAATAATACTGTTTGTTAGAGTTAAATCGCCAGTAATTGATGATAAATCTTGATTAATCAATGCATTAATCTTTTCATGTAATGTAAAATATTCTTCTTGCAATGATTTGTACTCTTCGTACCTTTCTTTTAATAACTTTTTACAAAGATCATAATCTGTATTAATTTTTGTTAGTTCGATTGATCTTTCTTGAATAGTTAGTTCCAGTTTCTTCAAAGTGCCCAAACCTTCTTCATATTTAGTTAATTCATTCTCATATAGTTTTCTCATTTCCTTTTCATGTTCCAATTGCTTTAACACAATATCAATCTCTTGATTGCCTTCTTCCTTTATTTTAGCACCCCAGAAACTATTAATATTTTCTTGTAAGGATAGAATCGATTCCTCCAAAGTGTCTAGTTTTTCCAGATGTTTGTTATTATTCTTACTCCTATTCAATAAGGAATCTATATCTAATAGCATGTTAATAGAAGTTGTATTTATGGCCTCTACAACATGAGCGATACGTTTGTGGCCAATTTGTAACTTTTCCAACGAATCTGCAATCAACTTCAAGTCATACCCACTGTTGGCTGATCCAATGTCCGAGTTTTTGAAACTTAAACCCAATGAACTTGAATTAGTAGTTTCCTCTTTGTCAAATATTATCTTATCCTTCATCTCTTTAGGATTATTCCAACGGATGCAATGAGTATGAGTATGAGTATGAGTTTCCTTCTTCTCCCTTTTATTTAATTTTATTTCAGGTGGACAGGTCTATACGTATCCAAGGCAACGTATTATACCCATTATCTATACATACATATATCCCATTTATATAATCATTAAACAATTGACAAAAAAGAAGGCTATATGTTAATAGTTATAACAACCTCGGCGGCTAAGTTATTCAATCGATTATAATATAATATATTATTCTTTTGTCCGAACCGAACCGAACCGAGAAGGGTGAGACCAAAACTGAAAAAAGTCATTTCAAGTGACTGTTCCATGGTGTACATTTAGCATCCGTACACCAATAATTATGAACCAATTTTTTCTGTAATCTTGGCACTGCGAAAAATTGTGAAAAAAAAAAGACGAGTATCTCACAACTTTTTTCGCAGTTTAAAGGAAAAGTGGGCGCGATGGAGGCAGGAACCTATCTCTGTCTACGGTTTCGGAAGAACAAGAGGGCTTCAGCTGGGGGGTTACCAGACTGGAAGATGGGTTCTGGTTTATTTTTTTCTGTCTACAGATACCGTCTCCTTCTACACAGGGCAAGTTTCGCTAGTGGGAACCGGCGCTGGGATAGGCAGAGCATTAGGCTAGGTTAGGCCCACTTCATAGTTATTTTCTTGACAAGCAAAGAGACGCAATGTGGAATAACGCACAGTTTATTATAATTTTTCACTTTTTTCACTACGCAATTAAGTCCCATCGACTTGATGTTTGCAGTGTAGTAGGCGTACCAAACTGAAATTTATCCTATTGGTATTGTGTTCTATTGGGTATCGTTGTCTTGTTCTTAGTACAGTTTGTCTCTGTAAGTTGAGTTTAGTTTAGATATTGTTAGTGAATAGTGAATGGATGAATGAATGAGTGAAAGAGTGAATGTGGTAAATGGAACATGGAAAGCTATTGCTATTGCTATTGCTATTGCTAGTGTTGTGAAGTTATGTGATGTGATGGATGATGGGATGGTTGATAGAATGAATAGTAATGGGATGCCAATGAATGATGGATGTTATTGATTCTAAATGTCTAGAGTTTTTGCTTGCTCTTTGTAAAATTCTACCTTCTTCTGCTTACTTAGAGTTTTTCCACTAGTATCATTCATATCAATTTGTTTCATATATATGAAAAAACCTATAATTTAACAAGTGGTTTTAAAGCTAACCATTACTATTTTATTATAAGTTGTTATATTCTTAATAAAAGAACCCACATCATACTAATACAATAATGGCTAAGTTCTTGAAAGCTGGTAAAGTTGGTACGTATAGCTTATATTTAACGAGTTGAAGAATATTAGGAAATTATTAGATTATAATTTGGTTATTTTTGAATATGAAGAGATAACAGGATATGAGAGAAACATTGGTTTTGCCTTCACCCTCTGAAATGGAAATTACTATAAGATGAATGATTTTGGTATTACTGAAGTAATAGATATATAGTAGTTGAAATGGGACGAAACAAAGAGTGAAAGAAAACAAATGGAAAGTAAACCATTTAAAAGAGATTGAACTGTGATCTATTCTTTCATTTCTGTACATTGAAATGGAGGGATTATCTTATCCACTCCAGGATAAACGAGAACAATTCACATCTCCTATCTGTGGTGGTGGGCAAGATATACATATATTTTCATTGAGATGTAGAAATGAAAAATGAGGCGATGATCACGATCATGATCATGAGGAGGGAAGTATAGCAATACAAATGGGTTCAACTTTCTATTATATTTTTATTTTTTTCATTCATTCATTCATTCAATCCATTGTAATCTATTTAATCATGCAAAATAGCCTAATTTTCTGCTTTATTTTATTACAACACAAGATCAATTAATTTACTAACAATTAATCAAATAAATGATTATCATTTAATTTTATTTTTAAAACAGCTATCGTTGTCCGTGGTCGTTACGCCGGTAAGAAGGTCGTCATCGTCAAACCACACGATGAAGGTACCAAGTCTCACCCATTTGGTCACGCTTTAGTTGCTGGTATTGAAAGATACCCATTAAAGATCACCAAGAAACACACTGCCAAGAAGGTTGCTAAGAGAACTAAGATCAAGCCATTCATCAAGGTTATCAACTACAACCACTTGTTGCCAACCAGATACAGTTTGGATGTCGAATCTTTCAAATCCGTTGTCTCTACCGAAACTTTCGAAGAACCAACTCAACGTGAAGAAGCTAAGAAAGTCATCAAGAAGGCTTTTGAAGAAAGACACCAAGCCGGTAAGAACCAATGGTTCTTCTCCAAGTTGAGATTCTAAATAGAATTACATTTCAGGTCCTTTGTATAATTTGGTTAGCATGGTAATTTTATGTAATTTTTAGTAGTATAACCACTCACTATTTTTCGTATTATTATTCTACTCACGTGATTTATTTATTTTATCTAGTGTTCTTTTTCTTTTTAGTTTTCCTATTACTTTTAGTTTTCTTTTCAATTGAATCGATCAATCGACTAGTAACAAACCAGGCCATGTCGATACCAGGCAGAAGGCACATACTCACATACAATACAGTCTGTATCTCTATCTATATCTCATAGCTCTATATCTCATAGCTCTTAACCCTACTTGCAATAACCGTCATATCACGTACATAGTGACATCATCGCCCTCTCGAACCGAACTCAAATTCAAAAGTTTTCTTTTCTTTTTTTCCCTCTCTCTCTGTAAATTTTTCAAATTTTTGCCCAAAACGTTACGTTGCTCCTCTCCGGTGATGGAGTATATAAAGAGACACTTAAATCGACAATATCAGAACACTCTTGTCGTAACTATTTTACAGTTTTACTATTGTTTGGTTTTGTAATTCTTATTTATAAATAAAAAAAACCAAGGAAGTATTTTCCTTTTTATTATTATGATGACTGTGAGTGCATTTGGCTCGAGATTGTGCAACTGATATTTCATATTTGTTGTACGTCGGTGTGGATAAACTCAAGCTACCTTTTTTTCTTATGTCTGACTAATTTAGAGAAAAATATTGTTTCCTTATTATAATATTAATATTTAATATTAATATTATTAATACCTTTCTATTTCATTGGGCTATCGTATTCTGCCCACTCTTGCTTGATGCCTAGTAACGTCCTTGATGCAGTCCAAGCATGTCGTATTGTATTGTAGAGCACTATAATGCACTGCCCTTGGGTCCATAGTCGTCTATACCACGACGTACTTATGTACGGTTTATGCGCATAACGTCTTGTCTAGATCAATAATCTAATCTAATAATCCAATCTAACTGATTTATTACAACGAAGATACCTTGAGATATAAATTAAATGATTGAAAAGTTTATAAGAATATGGACAGATAACTAGATGTAGTTTCGGAGCTGTTTATTGTTTGATTACAAAGAGTGAGACAGAGAGAGAGGGACACATACCTGTATCTTACAATGACAGATAAACTTATATTACCTAGTACTTCAGAAGAACAATCAAATGTATCTACTACAGGCTATGAATACAGCATAGGTCCAAAACAATCTTTGCCAAATGAGGCAAACTCTCCTTATATACCCTCAAAGTTATACTCTGAATCATTGGTTTATAAGAAACAACAGGTAGCTTTGTCAAGCATGGCTTTCCTCTTTAAGGAGATGATTTCACAGATTTATAATAATAGTAAGTCGTCTTCTGAGTTCGAATCAAAACTACTAAATTACGGTTCTAGTATAGGCCTGAGACTATTGGAATTACTGAATATCAGGGCTTCTGTACCTTCAAATACGTACTCAAGGTCATCGACGTTCCTATCTTCCAACGCATCAAATCCTTCGAGTTCCAATAATGTGAATTCAATTTCAAATACCTCCAATCCAAATTCTACAAACTTAAACGACATTTCAAACGCAACAAACGTCGGTATCAATAGTTCAACAAACATTAACGATAAAAACTACGAATCTTCAGAATCTCTAGCAAGTCTAGTAAGCCATATGAGATGCCGTGACTTAAAGATAATCGATATTTTGCAATTTATGCATGGTACCGTTTGGACTTATCTATTTGGTAGTCCTAGTAATGACTTAGTCAAATCATCAGAACGTGAAAATGAATACATGATTGTAGATCACGAACATATGTTGACACAGTTCATATCAAACAATAATTCTTGTGATTATTTCGTATGTGGTATCATTCAAGGTTTCTTAACAAAGGCTGATTTCCCTTGTACTGTAACACCTCATTCGAATAACGAAAATGGTATAGACGGTGGAGTAATCTATCTAATAAAATTCGACAAACAAGTATTAGAAAGAGAAAATTTAAGATATGGATCATGATCACTTAGTTAATCAATAACTTAATTAGTATTTAGATGTATAAATAGGCATATAGCATAAAATCAATGTTCTTCTAGTTGACCAAACCTAACCGTTCAAAAAAAAGAAAACACCAACAAAAGGGAAATAAAACTGATACCATCGCTAATTACACCATGAGCATTCGAGAGAATCACCATGAATGATATATTCCAAACATATACCCATCATTAATGATATGAACACCATCTATCATTCTAATAATCATTTAATTACTGTCACCTCTTTTCTATTCTACTCCCACATTATTACCCTTACTGAGCTTGAATTAAATTAAATTAGGTATAAGGAAAAATAACCGACTAAGATGACGTTTTGATTTAAAATAGACCATTAACATAAAGGTTTCTATCTACAGAAATAGTAAAAGTAGAGGTTTATTAGTTCTCTTTCAAGTCGGATTAAGTCTCCAATAGGTTTATTTTGTGAGAAAGTAGTTTTTTATTGTTCTTTTAGTGTTATATTTCAAGTTCCATTATATCTAAAAGTTTCAGCTACTATAAATTCACTTTAACAAAAGAAAGTTTGACTGAGATCGAGATGGAAGAACATAATGAGGACGGTTCACTGAGTAGTTCAATAGGGATTTCAGGTGAAGGGTCTCACGTTGGTTTACCTAGCCAAGTTTTATTTATGGATTCTCAGGAATTAGCAAATAGGGCTAATAATTCAAATGTCCCACCATCTGCTTATTACCAAGTGGCAACACCTAAATCACCTCATGAATTAACGTTAGATGGTGATATTAGTAGAGAAGATAACCCTGATTTAAGGCATCATTCTGGGGATAGTGAAGAAACGGAAAGGTTTAAGTATGAAACCGCTAAGAAGGAAATTATGGAAAAATTATATTTACATACTTTGGTTAATCATAAAGAAGTTCAACAAGTGCAGAATGCCATTCAACGTGTGGATGCCCAGATTACTCTTTTGAAAACATTAAATGAGGATAAGAAATTAACTGAAAAAGTTGAAGAACATCATGAGAAACAAAATGAAATTAAGAAAAGAGAATTAGAAAGCGCCAGAAGCACATCGTCAGGATATTATGGCGATGGCTCTTCTACCTCATATCTATCAGGAAATACAAATATGTTGCCAGGGTCCATGGGGAGTGGTGCCGGTCAATATTATTATCAAACAAGAAGTAAAAGTCATGGAAATATTAATGAAGTACCAAATTTAAGACCAGCGAATTCAACTATAATAGATATGAGGATGAGTGGATCAAAATCAATACCACAAAACTATAATAACAAGAACTATGGTGATGTTTCTCAAAAAGGTTTCGATCCAAACCTTCGACAGAGATCAAATCTTCATAGTCATCACAGAAGAAATTATAGCAGCACTTGCTTTTCTAGTAATAGCGGTGTTGTAGCAAAGACAGAAGATAATTTACCAATATTTAGAAGGTACGATGGTATATTGATTATAATATCCTGCTCAAATTGTAATAGAGAAGGCTTCACATCTGCACAGGGGATAGTAAACCATTCACGACTAAAGCATAACACTACTTACCAAAGTCAACTGTTAGCGCTTTTGAAAAATCAAAAAATTCTGAGCGATGACAAGCAAGACCCTGAAGTTCTACAGAAATTCAAAGAGCTATCACTAGATCCAAATATAGAATATTTACCTACCGATATTGCCATACCAAATTTCGATAAGAAGGAAGGAAAGAACCCTTCTATTTCTTCAAAACTATCAAGCAGAAAGGAAGAAAGATCCACTAAACATTTAGAAAAGTACTATAACAATAAGGACGATTTTGATGAATTGGTATATATGGTAAAGGATGCATCGAAAGATTTAGAAGTAGTACTGAATCAATCAGAGTCGGAGTCAGAATCTACAAATGAACAAGAAAATGTCAGTGAGCTTGACAGCATAGTTAATGATGAAAAAGATGATTCATCTCCTCTATACACACCATCAGCAAGTAGTGTATCTGGAGCATCTTCACCATCTGAGTCTGCTGTTGAAAACGGTGATACAAGAGAATCGGCTGAAAACTCAGCTCGATCAACTCCTTCCCCAACAACTACTACCAGCACAAACAGCACCACTGCACCAACCACCACAACAGCTGCAACTGTAGAGACTAGAAGAAACTTAAGAAAACGTAGCAATACGCAAATGGATAATGATACAAATAATGACATAAAAGGAAGACTACGTCCAGCAGAAAAGAAAGCTAGACCAGATGCATTAGCGTTTGCAGAAATACCAGAGCATGAAAAGAGGTCATCTCATTATAATTTAAGGGCAAAATCAAAATTAAGGCATAACCATTATGACATCTATCACTGATTGATCTATTCCATTAATTAATTAATGCGAACTGTCGTATCACTCTTTTTTTTTCAATTGTAGAGATATATAATGTAGAATATATAATATTTTTTAATTTAATTTTACATCACTTCCATTGAATTGCACCGAAATTTTATGTTTACTAAAATCATCCAACTAATCTATAGAGCTGTCATTGCAGCAATCAAAAACTCTTTATGAGACACATTTTTGATCTATGTTAAGCTTAGATCGATGATTATAATTTAATATATCGAGAAAAAAAAGCCTTAATTATATAGCTAGATATAGAATAGAAGAAGGATAAATGAAGAAATAAGAGAAACAAGTTAAAAGAGATGCTTTCTGGGGGTAGAAGAGTTGGAACTAACTTATGCTATCATTCATTGTACAGTACATCTTCAAAATCTAATAAAATGTTCACTACCGGTTGGTTTTATGCTACTGATGTCCCAAAATCAAAACCTTTAGAAGGTGATTATAAAATGACTAAAGCACCAGCGAGTTATGTTCAATTCTCTAAACATGATTCTAAAAGACTCGAAGAGTTGTATCAGAGGTTACATAAGGATCAGAAGGTAGTTTTGGGAAATGCTGAAAGTTTTACTATCTCTGTCAATGAGGATTACTTGTTTGAAGTTGATTTAAGGGATATGGAATTAAAACCAATATACTGGTCTGGTGCAGGTTTTGAAGTTAGAAGGGGGATATGGTTTGATACTAATGGGAATCCGTTATCTAAAGACTTAACGTTAGAATTAGAACAACATTATTCTAAGGTAGATTTTGAAGGACTAAAAGCTGCAGGGAGTGGTGCTCATAGAATTTTTAATTTAATCAAAGACTATAAAGAGGGAAGTCTGATATCGTTTATTGACGATAAGTCAGCATTGATTTTGAAAGATATTAATGGTGGGCAATTGCAATTACAGTTTCTGAAAACATCATTGGGACAATCGTTGCCTCTTAATGTCCATCGAGTCATTAGAGGCTATAATAATGTACAATCTAAGAGTGGAATTTCAATAAATAAAATCATGGAAACTAAAGATCTTGATAAAGATCAAGAAACCAAGAGCAATTTCATACAGTTTGGAAATTTTTCTGAATTATTGAACTCTGAATTAACCGATATTATGGGTTTAAATAGGGGGGAGACAACTTTAAGTGCTGAAGAATATGAAAATAATATTTTCAAAAGTGAAATTGAAAATGATTACTCGAATCCCTCTGGAAATGAAAAATCTAACAAAAGAGATGTTAAACATCTGATATTTTGTGTCCATGGGATTGGTCAAACTTTAGGTAAAAGATATGAACAATTCAATTTCTCCCATACAGTTAATCAATTGCGTAAAAACATTAAGGCAATATATGACAAAAATTCAAACTTAAGAGAAGAAAATAAAAAGATTGGATTGAAAGATTGGGAGACTAATTGTAATGTTCAAGTTTTGCCTATATCCTGGAGGCATAGCATTGGTTTTCATACTGATGCTCACAGAAAGTCCAATAAAGAAGCAAATTTACCCACTCTAGAAGATGTTACTGTAAATGGTATACTTCCCTTTAGAAAAATGTTAGGTGATGTAGGATTAGACATTTTATTATATGACGACCCTCATTATAAAGATCGTATATTACATGAACTTCATCACGAACTTAATAATGTTTATACAATATTCAAGAAGAAAAATCCTAATTTTGATGGGCAAGTTCATATCGTTGGTCATTCATTAGGCAGTTTAATTTCATTTGATGTACTATCTGACCCTGAACACTATAAATTAGATTTTCAGGTGAATAACTTTTTTTGTATTGGATCTCCAGTTGGTGTCTTTAAATTAGTTCAAAGAACAAGAATCGGTAACAACCCCTATGAGACTAGGAAAGACGTTCTATCCCAAATACCAAGTTGTAAGAACTTATACAATATTTTCCATATTTGTGATCCTATCGCATACAGAATGGAGCCATTAGTTGAACTTTCTATGGCAGATTTCGAACAAGAATATTTACCACATTTTGAGGAATCAGGAATTGCATACAAAATGCTAGAACTAAGTGGCAATTTCTTGAAAGAGTTTCCAGTTTCAGAGAAGCAAAAAGCTTCCCATACTAAGGTTACATTGCCCGTCGATGTTGTCATGAAATTGAAAAAATTAAACTCCTCTGGGAGAATCGACTACGCGTTATCACCAAATTTATTAAACGTTGATATGATATCTGCGATTAGTTCTCATGTTTCCTACTTTGAAGATATGGATATTGCCGGATTTTTACTAAAAGAAACAATCGGTGAACGTTCAAACCCAACAGAGATAGAGGTGAAGCACTTAAACAAATAGATGCTGGCGTCTGTCAATGATGTAAAATTTAATTAAGTACAAGCACCACTTAGATACCTTAAATTATTAGAATAACATTAGTATTGAATAAGCAAAATGAATATGAATATTATATCGTCATATGTATGTAATTGTTATAAAGGACAGTCAAATTTTACAAACAAACAATATATATATATATATATATATATATATCTCAATAACTGAGACAATGAATCTCAAAGAACAAACAAACTCTCATTTTATCATTCATCACTTTGGAAACAGGAATGAAAAGAAACTGCTTTTTTTCTTTGATTTCTTTGAGGTACTTTTTGATCCATTGGAATATTCTGTTTTAACTTTATCCATATTACTTGTACTCTTGACTTTTCTTAAAGATCCAGAAGTAACCTTTTGATTCTTTTTATGCATATCTGTAATTGAACGTGAGGTATTAGGGTTATAAGAGCTGACTGGCGCCAAATCTAGAGATCTTCTCTCTGGCAAACTGGAGTTTCTTTGAGGAGATCTGGACCGGCTTCTACTCGGTCTTGAAGTATTACCTAAGGCATCTATACCATCGGTTGACTTGACGTTTGATGCAAATTTAATTTGAGATGAATTTTGCCTACGAGATTTTACTTTTGAAGATTTTTTATTAGAGACAACGTCAACCATAGACTTTTTAGATGAAGGGGCAGGCATGACAACACCCCCAGTTAAGACTTTTTTTAATTCAACAAATTCAGAGCTTTGGTCATCTACATCGGTAATTGATATGTTGTCTAAATCTGTCACAAACTCTAGTGAAGTTTTGATAATAACATCCATCCTTTTTAATAATTTATCTCCATTATCTAATCTTTCACAATTTTCGACCTCATTTAAATGTTTAACCATTGTAGATCTATGAGCAACAGCAAAGCTATGTAATTTTTCCTTAGTGTTGGAAATTGCGGATTTTGTACTTCTTACATCACTATCACTAAAATCTTCATCATCAGAATTATATTCAGTGATAAGGTCCGCAGTGATAGAATCCGTTGAGATCAAGTCATGTTTTGTAAATGATCCATCGTCAGCATCTACTGTTGAAACAGTCGCAATCCCATCTTCATATGCAATTTTACCTTTAATGCTATTCTTTGAAAAATCTCTTTGCAATTTTAATTGGTACTCAAATAATCTTTTAGTTGGTACTATGAATACAGGAGTTGGTAGTTCGGTACATATCATATCACCAATACGCCTTCCCTTCCAAGTTACCATATTATCAGTTCTTTTCCATTTCAATGTGCTCGAAACAAAAAAATCTGGAGAGTAAACATTTGTTGCATTCAAGAGAACCTTTGAAGTCTTACCTAAGATGACTTCAATTGTTACTTTAATTGATCTCTTTGGAGGTAATATTACCATGATATATTCAAAAATGTCTTCAATTTTTCTCTCCACATCTTCTCTACTATATATTGAAATCCATTCATCTGACATTATATTTGTTACGGATGGTGCCATGGAAGAGCTTCTATAATTTTGAGATCTCGATCTTGACCTTGACCTTGATCTTGACCTTGAATTGCTATTATAACGAGTTCCATCACTATAGTAACCGTCTTGGGAAGTGGTAGTCGATGGAAGATTAGTGATGACAACTATATGATCAGTATCTTTCGACAATTCTGTGATTGTCCAATCTAAAGCAACCCAGGTGTGTCTTCTTCCACTGATATGCACGACTATTGTTCTTGGAGTATTGGGGAAACCTTGATTTGATTTTAAGATCTCTTCTTTTCTTCGTTGATTTTTAGTCAATAGTGTGTAACCATCATCGGATATTATTTTTCTTTGTACAGGTTTAGAGAATAAATATTGTGGCGACTTAAAGAAATCTTCCTTCCTCATAACTCTTTTCTCTATCAAGTGTTTCCTTTGTCTCCAAAGCTCATGCCAGTCGGATTGGATTTTGTTTATCACGATAGCATCACTAGTGACACTTGGTCTACTTGGATAATCGATTCTTACAATTCTACCATTTTCTGCAACTCTGAACATATCATTCAGAGAAGCACTATTGCGTTTTGTACTTCTGGCATTAGGGGGAGGAGAAACACCACGATATTTAACACTTGGTACCGATAGGAAACCTTTTGAATTAGCAGAATAGTTATCCATATAATCATCATCATCATCATAAAATTCTTCATAGGAGTAATCAGATGGAAATTTCACACCAGTAAACTCTACATCATCATCATCTAGGGATGAGTAACCCAAAGTTACCGGAACAGTGTTGAAAGACACCGAGCTCTTAAATTTATTGGCATTATCATCATGAGTCTGATTATTTGAAGCATGTTGATCCTGGACAGGAATAGCTACCCGATCTGTATGTATGGTAATATGTTTATAGACGTTTCTCAAAGTTTCATCATGTTCAGAAATAGGCATGGCCAAAGTGATTGAACAGCTAGATCTATCGAGAAGTTCAAAATATCAGCGATCTATCAGAGTATTAGAGGCAACCCAAGTTTTACAGACTGCCTACCTCAAAATGAAACCTAAGATCAAATATTTCAGGGATCCAATAAAAAAAAAAATTTGGATTATGCTCAATCAGGACCTTCTTCTTATAGTCAGGATTAGAACCAAAACGATTTATCTACCAGTAGATGGATGTGTTGTTCTCGTGTTTCTTGTAATATTGTTCAGCAGGTAAAACTATTGGCCAGCAATCTTAGTTCAACTTTAACTTTAAATTTAAATTTAGCTTTTAACGTCAACTCTCTGAGGAGCAGCAGGAGCAGGAGCAGGAGCAGGAGCAGAAACGAGAGAAAGAGGGTATTGGGATTCTTGCAGTGGAACACAACAAGTTTCTCACACTTATAGTACTGACACCTTAATTATGTAATAACCAAAGTCTGAGTTATATATTGTATCGACCAGTTCTTTTGTAAAAGTTGAACAAAGATCAAATAATTTCCATAATGATTACAGCCATTTGATGGGATATCATTAGGCCAGATATGCATATTATGTATGAGGTGTGTGGGTGCACCCTCAATTTTAAGAAGCACCAGCCTATTCTCCTCTGGTGCCCAACCCCTCCATAACAAACACCGAGTGACATCCACATCCACACTGATATCTCCATTCAAATCCAGTCGAACTGAGCCCAAAGGCCGACCCCCCCCCAACCCAAGGACATTGAACTAAGCTCATCTCATCTCATCTCATCTCATCTCGATGTGTTCCGTCACCATACCAAAAACCTTTCCCCAAATCACCAGCATTCAAGCTTTCGTGAACCTGTAAAAACCAAAACTAACGCAAAACCAACATCTCAAATACACAACGCTCTTGTCATCATCTCCCCAGATGTCCATCCCATCCCATAACTTCCCAATCCTTCACCAAACTGATCGTCATCTTCATCTTCATCTTCATCTTGTCTTTTAAATCTCAAATTTCACCAAAAATTTCACCAAAAAATTTATTTTGACGATGAAAAATTTGAGCGATAAAAATGGACAACTTTATGCTTTTAACAGCAACAACTATTCGAAGCAAACCGTTGATAAAAAGGGTTGATTGTTGTTTTGGTCGACCAAGGACTGTATTTCATTGTTCATCTGCAATTTAGGTTTGGTTCGAGTTGTTTTGGTCGCTGCAAGGTTAGGATTAGGCTGCTTCGTTAAGGGATTTCTGGTACGATTTATTTTAAGGATAGTCTGTGATTGATTGCTCGATCGATTCAAGCCAAGGGAAAGAATATATTACATTTATATATTTATAGAGAGTGTGAGAGATATTGAGCGAGATTAGCAGTGGAAGAGTGTGTGAGATAGAGAGGAATTGAATTGAATGGTTTCAAATGGATACTAATTCTTCTAATGGCGGTGTTCGCCATGTTCATCAGCATCACCACCAGGGGAGTTCGTCTAATTTTAATCCTACGTTACAAAGAAACTTGAATGATGGGAGCCGTATCGGGAACTACCAGATCATCAAGACTCTGGGTGAAGGTTCCTTTGGTAAGGTTAAGTTGGCTTACCATGTTACTACTAATCAAAGGGTTGCTTTGAAAATTATCAATAAAAAAATACTGGCAAAGAGTGATATGCAAGGAAGAATAGAAAGGGAAATTTCATATTTAAGGTTATTGAGACATCCACACATTATTAAATTGTACGATGTTATAAAATCAAAGGAAGATATTATCATGGTCATAGAGTATGCTGATCATGAATTGTTCGATTACATTGTCCAAAGAGATAAGATGAGTGAAAATGAAGCTCGTAAATTCTTCCAGCAAATCATTAGTGCTGTGGAATACTGTCATAGACATAAAATTGTTCATAGAGATTTAAAACCAGAAAATTTACTGTTGGATGAAGAGTTGAACGTAAAGATTGCAGATTTCGGTTTGTCAAACATAATGACTGATGGTAATTTTTTAAAGACTTCGTGTGGTTCTCCAAATTATGCTGCCCCTGAAGTCATCAGTGGGAAACTTTATGCAGGTCCAGAAGTAGATGTTTGGTCCTGTGGTGTGATCCTTTACGTCATGTTGTGCCGTCGTCTACCTTTCGATGACGATAGCATCCCCGTCCTATTTAAAAATATCAGCAATGGTATCTACACTTTACCTAAATTTTTATCTCCAGGCGCTGCAAACTTAATTAAAAGAATGCTTATCGTCAATCCGTTGAATAGAATTAGCATGAACGAAATCATGGAGGATGAATGGTTTAGAGTAGACTTCCCAGAATATTTAGAGCCGCAGGACATGAAATTAAAATCCTCCAAGGATAACAACAACAGTAATGATGGATCGTCAGAAGAAATCAATGAAGATCTAGTAGACATCCTATCAAGAACAATGGGTTACGAGAAACATGAAATTTATGAGTGTTTACAATCTACAGAAGATAACCCAGTGTCGAACGAAATAAGAGATGCATACATGTTGATAAAAGAAAGTAAGTACCTAATGAATGACATAAATTCGAAAGTGAAAACTAAAGACGATCTAGACACTTTACTCACTCAATCCTTACCATCGTTAAACAGAAAGCCAAATTTACACACTTACGGACATCACCAAAGACCGATTATTAGTGCTTCTACCCAACAAAGAACACGTACATTCATGGATTTAGCTAAAGAAGAAAATTCTACAGTGGCAATTTTACCAACTTCATTACCTCAAATCCATAGAGCCAACTTGCTGGCATCTGGATTACCAACTGCAGCCTCAATTTCGCCTTTGGTCAATAAAAAATCAAAGACAAAATGGCATTTTGGTATTAGATCAAGGTCTTATCCATTGGACGTCATGGGTGAAATATACATTGCTTTAAAAAATCTAGGGGCCGAATGGGCTAAGCCATCTGAAGAAGATTTATGGACCATTAGAGTAAGATGGAAATATGATGTTTCGCAAAAAAATAATGAAGTTGTCCCTGACCTAATGAAAATTGTTATTCAATTGTTCCAAATCGAAACCAATAACTATTTGGTAGACTTTAAATTCGATGGTTGGGAAAATAGTAGAGGTATCCCTTTACCATTGTCAAAAATAACTGATGATGAAATGTGTACCTTTTCAGCATACCCATTTTTGCATTTGACTACAAGACTGATAATGGAGTTAGCAGTAAATAGCCAAAACGGTTAGAGAAAGTAATGAAAGGAATTAATATTTCACAATGCATGTAGTATTTATAATGATTTGTTTGTATATAGACCACAACGACATAGAATTTATAGGATTAGAAAGTCCTTACCAAATTAATAGAGATTAAATTAATGATAAAAGAAATACTAAATTTATTTTAAGGTTTGATATCATATAAGATTCATTAAAATTTTCTTTAAACGTTATATACTAGATGTATAAACATCGCTACATATATTCTATACCTGCCCAATAGCTTAAAACACATTACTATTTGGTCTATCTCTACATTTGAATAATAATGAAAACAATGATAACAATAATAAAAAAAATGCCATCATTTGAAACTCAATCACACTTTAACCACAATGGGGACATTATATTGAACTTAAAGCGTTGCAGATAAAATTTCGTTTAAAGAACTCATGGCTTTTGAACTGCCAATAGTGGATGTATTTGAATCACCACGCACATTTTCTGTTCCTGGTACTTTGCCAGCATCACTACCTTCATTGCTTGAGATTGAGTCAAATTTATTATGAGAAGAATTAGCCTTTCCAAATAATTGATTTGATAACCCAGTAAATGATTTTTTACTTACACCTCTTAAATCATGACTATAATTATCATCTCGAAGAGGGTTAACAACCTCTTCAACTTCGAATTCGTTATTGTCTTTATTCACAGCATCTTCCTTTTTCCTGGTACATAAATTTGTCCACATCCGTCTTCTATATGAGCCTCTATTACCATCGATATTTACATCGTAAACCCATTTCGTTTCAGAATCGATCTCAACAAATTGTACAAAATTTCTTTCAACCCATTCTGTAGGCTCCAAATCAAGTACCCATTTGCTGTTGTTAACCCATTCCCAATCAATGGGTGGCATAACTTCTTCTAGATGAGAAGCACATCTACGTTCAATTTTTTGTTCATTAATTCTCAAAGTTGAGAATAAAGTATAGCTGTCATTAGAGAAACCAATTGGAACCCATTCTGATTTCTCACCCAACTTTTGTATTTCATAAACGGCTACTAATTTTCTTTCACTTGCTTCCACCGTTTTCAGTTCATTATTCATCAATTCTTCTAATTTGTTCGTTACAGTCAATACTCGTAATCTTGTTTCCTCTGAATTCAAAATCCCCAAAAATCTATCTCTATTAATTGGATGGAAAGAGAACATTACAGCCCATCCTAAAAACAATAGAATATGTTTATAAGGGATATAGTTAACAAATGTATCTATGAATAAACAATTCATCAATGCAAATGACAATAATATTAGGAATGCCATAGCGGAAACAGCTTCATCAGTGAAAAATGCAAAACTACCCAATATTTTTGCAAAAAAATCATAAACTCTAACATATATCAACATATGATTTTGTAAATCAGTTAAATTCAATACAAATTCTTGACTTAACTCTGACGCTGGTTCAGGCACAGCAGGTTTCCTAAGTGGAGGGCCCTGAGCAGGAGTAGGATTTGAATCAAAATATGGTAATGTCTCAGGTTTATGAATATATAGATACTGAGGAACCATTACACCAAATAAAATATAAAATATTGGAATAGATAATAAACTTGGCAATGGTTTTAAAATAATAAATGAATATATTATTAGAATGGATAAAGTATAAGCAGGGTTTAACCAACTGAAAATATAGATAACTTCATCAACCATAGTAAACGGTAAACCAAATCTCGCATTGCTTAAAATAAAATTCCTACTCATAACAGGCACCGATAACCTTGGCCTGTCTTTACTAAACTCAATTCTTTGTTCTAATATCGTACTACCCATTTCTGTTGCTGGTGGTAATGCCATTTTCATTAATTTCTCAACCAAGGCGTCTGTCATCATCTTTTGAAGACCAGCATTTGAAAGACTACCAACTCCATTTAAATCAATCCCTGAATCATCTCTCGACTTGATCCCTCCTGTACTAACCCCTCCTCCAGACGATGGTTTATTGGGATCCTTAACATATGTATCATCTGCTCCAAGAACATCTTGCAATAAATCACTTTTGGAGGCTTCACTCCACAGGAAATTCGTCACTGATTCCATCAAATAGTATAATCACACAACCAACACCCACCTGTCTATAGACTCTATAATATGATTATCTTAACCCTTTTGATATCGAACCTTTGCCTTTCTTTAAAGGTTGCTATTGTATGATGGTAATTTTTCACTTTTAAAATTTCATGTTCTTATTTAATTTTGATATAAGAACAAGAAAACTTGATGTTGTGATGAGTTAAATCAAAGGATGAGGTGATGGTATGGAAGGTTAATGAGGGGTATAATGGTGTCTAGGTTGGATATCAAGTTGTCTTAGAGGTATTCCCATTGTTTTTGGCAGGTCAACTTTGCTTCTATAGGTCAAGATCAAAGGATATTTGATTCGAACTGAAAGTGATCAAAAAAGAAGAAGAGGAAGCTAATAATAATAATTATGGTAAATAGAAGCGACTTTGTCGAGATTGTAGACTGTCCTCCAGATTATATCAGTCAGGTTTTGTTTCTTGAGGGTTTAAGCAAGTTGGTTGTCACCTCATGGGATGGTTCTTTATCCATCTATGATTATAGAGATAGGAACAATGTGGTATTAGAGGTAAGATTGGTACATGATACTGCGATAACGTGTTGTACCGAATCTATGATTGATAACGAACGTTGTTTATACGTTGGGACTGTTCAAGGTGAAGTATTGAAGGTTGAATTGAGTAATGGGACATTTATTCCTGTTAGTGGATCTCTTTGCAATGAGCTAGGGATTTGTGGGATATTTTCGACTCGCCAAGGACAGGTTATCACCTGCTCTTGGGATGGATATATACAAGTGATAAATGTGCTTACCAATTCGATGGTTAAAATGGTTAAAATTGATAAGAAAATATTAGTATCTGATTTTGATGGCGAAAGGCTCATCCTAGCCACTTCAGGGAACAAGATTGTGACATTCGATATACCTTTGAGTACGGATGATAAGGGTAATGAGGTTGAATCTGGTTTGAAATACCAAATTAGGGACATCAAAATTACTCCCCAGCATGATGCTTATGTCTCATGTAGTGTCGATGGTCGTGTTGCTGTAGAATACTTCAATGATGACACTAAAAAATTTGCGTTTCGTTGCCATAGAATAAGTCTAAGTGATAGTCAATTCGTTTTTCCAGTAAACTCGTTATGTTTCGTACCGAACTCGAATATTTTATATACTGGTGGGTCTGATGGTTGCATGTCTTGTTGGAATTTGACTTCAAGAAAGAAGATAGAGCAATTACCCAAATTCGATGAAAATAGCATAGTGGAAACAGTTTGCAATGGAGATGTATTATGTGTAGCCACATCTGATGATTCTTTCAAGACAAATCCAGCAATATTCAAAAATATAGAACTGAACCCAAGCAAATTATATTTATTGTATCTATAAATTAAAACAAAGCATCGACATGCATATATACGTATTCAAAATGATTAAGATTCATACCTGGGGTCAGTAAACTATTTTCAATTGTTCGATATCTTTGTTTTTTTTGGTGAAATATATTGTCTATTGTTTTTGACGTTTGCCATCTCTATCGTCCTCCTCTGCACTGTTAGCCTTTCTTTTCAAGATATTGTTTAGCAATTTGGAATCTTCGATAACTTTATAGTTTGATCTTAGAGCTAGACGACAGCTGCGTAAGGCTTCAACCTCACCTTGCAGAACAACATGGGCCATGGCATCTCTCAATGTGGTAATATCTGTGATATTAGTTTGTGGAGTAAGTTCCCTGTTAGCATGACTAGGGTAATCCGATATCCTCAATTCAATCGATTTCTCCCAGGCTTTCAAACATTGTCTTGTAATTCTACCGCTTTGAATCAGTTGGTAACATTTTGCAAATGATCTTTCAACATTTTTAGTTAACTCTTCTTCTGAAGCCTTTAAAATGTCAGGGATTTGGTATATAATACACACAGTTTGTAATAATAAAATAGCTTCAACTAACGTCTGGCCGTCACGATAACAGTCATAAGTGTCTAGTATTATATTTTCGCCTTCTGCAATTTGGTTAATAGTATCATTTTTTCCAATAATATCAAATATCATTCTAAGGAGTTGTTGATCTTGCATCTTAAAGTGACTTATTACACCATCCGTAAGCTTTTCCAATGGGAGCTCTGCAAAATCGTATTTCGACCCTTTCCATTCAACGTAACCGTATCTTCTTAGTATCTCTGAGTTTGGGTGTTCACCGTATATATTAAACACTTCTTCACCAGCTCTGATGGGTTTAATTGCTGTCATTTTTAAAGTCTCCTTATCGTACATTAAATTAGCATTGCACAGATGCGTATCTGAATTTAAAGTGTCAGCCAAGGGAATCATAGATTTAATAGACTTGTCTGGAGACATCTCAGAATCGTTGTCATCATCCTCTATTTCATCATCTTCATCAGACTGGGGGTTCAAATCTTCTACATCAAAGGAATAAGACATGATAATGCTGGCCACATAAACGAAGTTCTCCCACGTCAAATACTTCGCAATCAGGGATAGATCTGAGTCCTGATTCTCGATATAACTGAGGACTTTACTGAACATTTCCTGAGACTTCCCACGTCCAATCCTCTCAATAACAAAAGAAGGTTTCAATAGCCCTAATTCTCTATCTGACCAATAAATCAAAGAATTCAATTCGGCGGAAGAAGGCAGAACATTGAAATAAGGATACCATCTGCTATTCTCCCCCAGGACAAACATCTCATATAACATACACAGAATCAATTCCTCCCATTCACCTAATTGACTAGTTCCAAAAGAAGGGTAGTCCCTAGTCAAAGCAGATGTATTAACATTCAAAATCGAACCTCTAGGAATCTCAAACAGAGTCTCGCCCTCAGCGACGTCCTCGACAGCAACCATAGCCCTACCACGACCGACATTTCGATAATCGATCACCTTAACCTTATCAGAAACCGTGTAACCACCATTTCCAACAGTCCATTGAACAAAACTGTCAGTACATTTTTCAAAACTATTTTCTGACATCTTGTGTAATTACAAATTGCTCCAGTTCTACCAATACAGACCCAATTGAAACTTCAAAAAAACTGTACCCGCCAAATAAAGACTTTAAAACCCCAAATCAACAACAAAAGATTCACAGTTACTACCAAGATCAACCTCTAATCACCTCCAAAACCATACCTCATCTCTAAATCTTCACCGGTTTTTTTTCAAACCATCACCAACTTTTTTCAAAGCATTAGAAACGGAACTTTAATGAATTTTAAAGCCTTTAAGAATTTTCTAGAATATATCCAAAAGTTAAATACTAGCTAGACGTTGAAGGATTGATGTTGAAGTTAATGTAATTCCAGATTATTACTGTTTTATTTTGTATATAAAGGGTTAATCTGTTAGATTGGATCTTTCGTGCTTTGTTTTTGTTTTTGTCTTGGAGATTGAGAGTACAAGAGAGATAGGATACATTTGTGCAGTGTTATAATTTTTATTTTATTTTACTTTATTTTATTTTGGGATAAATATTAAGAAAGGATGTCTTTATCTGCTGATGAATATAAGCAACAAGGTAATGCTGCCTTTGTAGCTAAGGATTATGACAAGGCCATTGATTTGTTTAGTAAGGCCATTGATGTTTCTGAACAACCAAACCATGTTTTGTACTCCAACAGATCAGCTTGTTATACTTCTTTGAAGAAGTTTGTTAATGCGTTGAAAGATGCTGAAGAATGTGTCAAGATCAATCCAAGTTGGTCTAAGGGTTATAACAGAGTTGGTGCTGCCCATTTTGGTATGGGTGATTTAGATGAGGCCGAGGCTGGTTATAAGAAGGCTTTGGAGTTGGATGCTTCTAACAAGGCTGCTCAAGAAGGTTTGGAACAGGTCCATAGAACTCAGGAATCCAGAAGGGGTATGCCAGATATGGGTTTGACTCAGATGTTTAATGATCCAAATTTGATTGAGAACTTGAAGAAAAATCCAAAGACCGCAGAAATGATGAAGGATCCTCAATTAGTTGCAAAATTGATCCAGTACAGATCTAACCCTCAAGCTATCAGTCAAGATTTGTTCACCGATCCAAGATTGATGACTATCATGGCTACTTTGATGGGTGTCGATTTGAATATCGGTGATTTGAACTCTTCTAACTCTATGCCTTCACAACAAGCTGATGCTACTGCTCCAGCTGCCACTCCAGCTGCTGAAAAAGAGCCAAAGAAGGAAGAAACTCCGGTTAAGAAGGAGGAACCTGTTGTCCAAGCTGATGAGCCAGAACAAATGGATGTTGACTCAAATGAAGATGAAAACGCCAAAAAAAGAGCAGAAGCTGCCAAAGCTGAAGGTAACAAACTATACAAAGCTCGTCAATTCGATGAAGCCGTTGCTAAATATAACGAAGCTTGGGAAGCTCACAATGACATCACTTACTTGAACAACCGTTCTGCTGCTGAGTTCGAAAAGGGTGACTATGAAACCTCAATCAAAACTTTAGAAGAAGCTGTTGAAAAAGGTAGAGAAATGAGAGCAGACTATAAAGTTATCGCCAAATCCTTTGCTCGTATGGGTAATTGCTACACCAAATTAAATGATTTGAAGAAAGCTATTGATTTCTACAAGAAATCTTTGACCGAACATAGAACTCCAGAAATTTTGTCAAAGTTAAGAGCTGCTGAAAAGCAAGTTAAAATTCAAGAAGCTGAAGACTACATCAATCCAGAAAAGGCTGAAGAGGCTCGTCTAGAAGGTAAAGATTACTTTACAAAGGGTGACTGGCCAAATGCTGTTAAAGCTTACACTGAAATGATCAAGAGAGCTCCAGAAGATGCTAGAGGTTACTCCAATAGAGCTGCTGTCTTATCAAAGTTGATGTCCTTCCCAGAAGCCATCGACGATTGTAACAAAGCTATTGAAAAAGATCCAAACTTTGTAAGAGCATACATCAGAAAAGCTACTGCCCAAATTGCTGTCAGAGAATTCTCCTCTGCTTTGGAAACTTTAGATGCTGCTCGTAGTAAGGATGCTGAAGTAAACAAAAGTGCCAACACAAGAGAAATCGACCAACTATACATCAAAGCATCTCAACAAAGATTCCAACCTAATGACAGTAATGAATCTCCAGAACAAACATATGAAAGAGCTATGAAAGATCCTGAAGTTGCTGCCATCATGCAAGATCCAGTGATGCAATCTATCTTACAACAAGCTCAACAAAACCCTGCTGCATTACAAGAGCATATGAAGAATCCTGAAATTTTCAAGAAGATTCAAACTTTGATTGCTTCTGGTATCATCCGTACAGGTCGCTAATTTACATTTTAAATACCTTGCCGTAAATAATTTTTATAATACAAGTAACAAAAAAAAAGTTATAATTAATGAGAAAGTCCTTTTGCAAGTAAACTGATTGTGGAACTTATAATAGAAGGTACAAAAATTCCAATTTATTAATTTTATTTCTTTTAAATGTTTAAACTAAAAAATTGTCATAATCATCAAAAATGTGTATATACATGAAATATGTTTTAAAAATATTATTGAAAAGCTGAAAAATGGATTATTGATTAATTTAACGATCCAATACTAACTAGCTCTAGGTTTGTTTTTCTGGTTTTGTTTCTCCCTCTTCATGATTTGGCTTGACTATCAATTTGTTCTTCTCAACAATGACATTGACATCTTCACCATTCAAGATTTGACCTTTTAACATATATGTTGCCATTGGATTTAGGATTTGTTTATGAATCAATCTATTCAATGGTCTGGCACCGTACATTGCGTCATACCCGTTTTCAGTCAGCCATATCTTAGCTTCATCGGTTAGTTTCAAAGTTATTCTCTTCTCTATTAATCTTTCTTGGATTTCTTTAATTCTAATGTCGACAATTGACCTTAGGACACTCTTGGATAATCTGTTGAAAACAATCATCTCATCAATACGGTTGATAAATTCAGGTGGATAAGATTTCTTCATAGCATTGATCACTCTGTCTCTAGTATTTTTGTTGATTTTACCATCATCAGACGTTTCTTTGTCTGATAACAATATATCTTGACCGATGTTGGAAGTCATGACTATAATAGTGTTACGGAAATCAACATGATGACCCAATGAATCTGTTAGTTTACCTTCATCTAAAACCTGTAATAAAATCTTGCAGACATCTGGATGAGCTTTTTCAAATTCATCAAACAAAACTATAGAATAAGGCTTTCTCCTTACAGCTTCTGTCAACTGACCACCTGATTCACTTAATACATATCCTGGCGGGGCACCAATTAAACGTGAAACAGTGTGTTTTTCTTGAAATTCAGACATATCGAATCTTGTAATATTGGATTCGTTATCGAATAAAAATTCAGCTAAAGCTTTCGTTAATTCTGTCTTACCAGTACCAGTTGGACCTAGAAACATGAAACTGGCAATTGGTCTTTTTTCACTTGTTAAACCGGCCCTTTGTAATCTGACAGCATCTGATACAGCTGATATGGCCTCATCTTGACCAACAACTCTTTCCTGCAAAGTCTTTTCCATATACAGCAAACGGTCTTTATCTCCTTTCATTACTGTATCTGAAGGAATGCCTGTCATCTTACTAACGACTTTCGAGATATCATCAGAAGTGACAGAATCATGTAGCAAGACTTGACTTTCACTATCTTCTTTGTTTTTATTTTCACTTAAGGAGACTTTTCTCTCCAACTCAGGGATTTTTGAATATCTCAATTCAGAAGCTTTTGTATAGTCACCTTCTCTTTGAGATTTTTCTAATTCGATTCTGGCCTGTTCCAGATCAGCTTTTGCATTCTTAATAGATTCAATTTCAGCCCTTTCAGCATCCCAGACTTTAGTTAGACGGTTCAACTCTTCGTTTTTTAAATTTAATTCTTCATCTAATTTATCTCTTCTTTCTACAGATATAGGATCAGTTTCCTTTTTTAATGATTCTAGTTCAATTTGAATTTTCATTATAGCACGATCCAATTTTTGAATTTCATCAGGTTTAGACTCATGTTGCAGTCTTAGAACTGCACAAGCTTCATCTACTAGATCAATTGCTTTATCAGGCAAAAATCTTTCTGTCAAGTAACGGTTAGATAAAACAGCAGCTGAAACCAATGCAGCATCTGTAATTCTTACACCGTGGTGAACTTCATATCTTTCCTTTAAACCTCTTAGAATTGAAATGGTATCTGTAACAGAAGGTTCATTCAAGATAATTGGTTGGAATCTTCTTGTCAAAGCTGGATCTTTTTCAATAATCTTAAATTCATCGATTGTGGTGGCAGAAATACAACGCAAACCTTTTGCTAATTTCGGCTTCAAGATATTGGAAGCGTCCATACTACCATCTGTTTTACCTAAACCTAATAACATGTGAACTTCGTCGATAAACACGATGACTTCTCCATTTGAATCATCAATTTCTTTCAATACATTTTTCAATCTTTCTTCAAATTCACCTCTATATTTTGCACCAGCAATTAAGGAACCTAAATCCAACGCAATTAATTGTTTGTCCTTTAAAGAGTCTGGGACTTCACCTGATACAATTCTTTGAGCTAACCCATCGATCAATGAAGTTTTACCGACACCTGCTCTGCCGATTAAAACAGGATTATTTTTTGTTCTTCTTGATAGGATTTGAATAGCCCTTGAAATTTCTTCATCTCTACCGATTACAGGGTCTAATTTGCCTTCTTTAGCTAGTTTTGTTAAATTTGTACCGAATTGTTCCAGTGCTGGCTCATTATCCTTTTGTTGGTTTGGGTTCATTCTCATTTGAATCAGTAAATTATTTGAAGAATGGAAACTTCTAATTGAATTTGCATTGTTAATTTTACCGTTGATGTGATTGAGAATTGAGAATGAATTTCTTGTTGCTATTGATGAACCGATTTGTCCAACTCTGGTGTAAGATTGTCTTGAAAGTGAATTGAAATGACCCTTGAAGGGCACAGATCTTTTAGCAGCTTGTCTTAACATAATTGTTATCTATGATTCAATAATAAGGTATCCTAAATATCCCAATATTTTCGAAACGAATAGGAAGTACAGTCAATTTAAACTCTTAATAAATTGTAATGCAATGATGAGAACTGGCCTTTAATTCTTGCTCTATATATATAAATATGTATGTGTGTGTGGATAGTGTTTCTATGCTTGTCTTGTGTAGTATTAATTGTTTTATATGTTTAATTAATTTAATAATTCTTTCCTCAATGGAGATTGCACTGATTCGTGTAATAAAGTGGTGAATGTCATCGTACAGGCTACTTTACTGGAATTGGTAAAGATCCCCTAAGACTTGAATTGAATTGAGTTGAGTTGACTAGAAGAATCGAGAAATTTTAAAATGAATGAATTCTATTCAATGAGAGAGCAGGTGATGGGGAATGGAATGACGTAACCCCAGGTTCCAGAAATTTCCACTGATACAAACAAAAGAACTTCATAGAAACCCTTCTTCTTGTACTTGGCTTTCTTGGTAGCAGGTGAGTGGGAGACTATGTGAGGGAAATAAAACACAAAATAATTGACCAGAGAGCACGTGTCTTTGGTTCACGTGACATGTATTTTCATAAGGAATTATATGATAGCGGCTAAAACCAACCAAAACATATGAGGACGATACCTATTCACTGGGAACATCTCACAGATGCCAATTATACATGTACAACATCCATTGGTATTATACCACTTTTATAAGTCGATCGATGGACAGAACGTATCAGAAAGAGGAAAACAGAGACGTTTCTGTTTAGATTTCCCTTTGTTTGTTTTTATACAGTTCAGTTGCCCAATTGTCTTCCTCTTGAATAAACAACAGATAGGCTCACGTGGGTCAGGGTAGGGTAACCACAGACACCAATCATCTCTACTATCCCCCATTAAGAGAAAATAACGTGTACACACCACTGTGACTGACCGGGTAATCTCTCTCTGGTGATTCCGTTATCACACACACGTGACACAACAACAAACCAGAAAAAACAGTCACTCGAAACTCTTCCCTCATCGTATCATCTCTCACGAAACAACCCAACGCAACACAACCCGATGCGATGAGCTGAAACCGAAACGAACCGAAACGAACCGAAACCGAATTGAAGAAGAGAAGCGAAGCGAAAGAGAAGAAAATTTTTCACTGGCTCACTCGTCTTCGTTGATTTGAAAAATTTTTCACTTGATAGCATAGAATAGAACAGATTATATAAATGGAATGCTTTTTCTATCTGTATTTGTTGATTCATCAAGATGTATAATATTTTATTTATTTCAATTACTACTTTTACTTTATGCAATTCATTCAATTTATTCTCTAATTTTATTTATAGTTGCTCCTTTATTGCAGGTCTAATAGAATCACAACAGTATACACTAATCAGACAAATACAATGTCTCACAGAAAATACGAAGCTCCACGTCACGGTCATTTAGGTTTCTTGCCAAGAAAGAGAGCTGCCTCCGTCAGAGGTAGAGTTAAGTCTTTCCCAAAGGACGATAAGTCAAAGGCTGTCGCTTTGACCTCTTTCTTGGGTTACAAGGCCGGTATGACCACCATCGTTAGAGATTTGGACAGACCAGGTTCCAAGTTCCACAAGAGAGAAATCGTCGAAGCCGTCACCGTCGTTGACACTCCTCCAGTTGTCGTCGTCGGTGTTGTCGGTTACGTCGAAACTCCAAGAGGTTTGAGATCCTTGACCACCGTCTGGGCCGAACATTTGTCTGATGAAGTTAGAAGAAGATTCTACAAGAACTGGTACAAGTCTAAGAAGAAGGCTTTCTCCAAGTACTCCACCAAGTACGCTCAAGATGGTGCTGCCATCGAAAGAGAATTGGCCAGAATTAAGAAGTACGCTTCTGTTGTCAGAGTTTTGGTCCACACTCAAGTTAGAAAGACCCCATTGTCTCAAAAGAAGGCTCATTTGGCTGAAATCCAATTGAACGGTGGTTCTATCTCTGAAAAGGTTGACTGGGCTAGAGAACATTTCGAAAAGACCGTCGCTGTCGACTCCGTCTTTGAACAAAACGAAATGATCGATGTCGTCGCCGTCACCAAGGGTCACGGTTTCGAAGGTGTTACCCACAGATGGGGTACCAAGAGATTACCAAGAAAGACCCATAGAGGTTTGAGAAAGGTTGCTTGTATCGGTCCATGGCATCCAGCCCACGTTATGTGGTCCGTTGCTAGAGCTGGTCAAAGAGGTTACCATCACAGAACCTCTATTAACCACAAGGTTTACAGAGTCGGTAAGGGTGAAGATGAAGCTAACGCTGCTACCTCTTTCGACAGAACCAAGAAGACCATCAACCCAATGGGTGGTTTCGTCCAATACGGTATGGTCAACAACGATTTCGTTATGGTCAAGGGTTCTATCCCAGGTTGTAAGAAGAGAGTTGTTACTTTGAGAAAATCTTTGTACACCAACACTTCTAGAAAGGCTTTGGAAGAAGTTACCTTGAAATGGATTGACACTGCTTCTAAGTTCGGTAAGGGTAGATTCCAAACCCCAGCTGAAAAGCACGCCTTCATGGGTACTTTGAAGAAGGACTTATAAATTGTTTAAATTGAATATTTACATATATATATTTCTTAAATATTTCTATATATCTAATTGAACAAATTATAATATCTTTTCATCAATCTATTTATGCATTATGTTTAGTTTTTTTTGTTTCTTAAGTAATTACAGATATGTCGTTAAAATTATATACTTAACACTGACGTGCAGGTTTCCTTGTCCAACGCTTATGTTTGATCTTCTTGACACGCTGAACGTTTGATCTAGAACTACGTTTGGGTTTTATGCTAGTTGCTAGTTTACATTCTTCACTGCAATACCATTTGCCTACAGGTGTTCTAACAATGCCAACACAACTGTAATGAAACCATTCGGTAGGGCAATTGGGGTTATCACAAGCAACCATTTGTCCATATGATACATCTTTACAAATACAATATGTTGGCTCCAGAGGAACGATCTTTGGTGCTTCAACAACTTTTTCCTCCACTACTATTTTGTCTGCTTTCTTTTCTTGTATCTGTACCTTTTTGTATTTTTTCAAATTCAACTTAATTAATAGCCTGGGTCTTTTCTTTGTATCTGTCCCTGTTTGTTCCTTGTGAGCAGTAGATTCATCACTAACTCCACCCTCTTTCTTTCTCATCAAAGTCTCAAATCTACCTCTTATCTCGTGCAATTCTAGAAGTTCTTCTTTCTGTCTCTCTAATCTCTGTATCTGGTCATCAACAAGGTTATTTAAAAACTCTGCCTGAGACATCATATGTAATGCAACCCTATCACCATCATTATCGTCACCATTGTCCCCATTGTTCTTCCTATCTTCTAATTTTTGTTGTTCACTTAAATCTAGACTTTGAATAGTCCATAGTGTTCTTATTAATTCACAGGGAAAATGATCGAGTGTACCAAGAAAACTATAGCGGATATCCATTGGTAATAACAAACACTCAATTATCCTTAATAATAATAACAATCAGGTACCTTATCGTCGTTATTCAAATCGCAATTTATGATCATCAACCCTTTAAACTAGTTTATTGATGGTTTCAATTTGGTAATTTTAAAGTTGATCAGTTTTTATGCAGATATCTTTAATTCAATGAATATGGCGCTATCAAAATAATATATTTGCAATGTCAGTAAAGGGACAACTTGCATCATAGGTCAATTGATTAAAAACAAGAAATCAACAAGATGGTATTCGAAGTGTAAATCTGTTGTTTTATTTAATTGATCTGATTCTGCATTTATTCAACTCTGCTTTTAACGTTTAAGTTTCAGCAATAGCAGTTTCTTCATTTGAAGTGGAATGTAACAAAATGGAATGTAAAAGGACAAAATAATAAATTCAACCAAGAGCAAGAATAACTAAGTATTCCGAAAGTTTGTTTTATTCTATACATACTGATTATTTATGGATATAGATGTAAAAGTTTTACCTTTAAATAAATATTATATTCCCTTTTGAATTCATCAACTTAGCCATAATGGTTCGTCAAAGTTGTATAACCAAGATAATCCAATCCATGAACTGATGATACCGACAGAACAGTATACGCTGTATGTCATCAATCCCAAAAATTCAAAACGAGCCAAGAATTGATGATTGATCTTTAGAAGATCTAGTGTTTCGATACTCCATACCATCACTAATAATGAAGAAATGTAGATCATGGCTAAACGATCTAAGAAAAATATTCTCCTTTGTATGCTGGTTGAATATTGTGTAGTCTTTCTAAAAGCAAAGAAATAGACAATACACCAGACAAATGTGTATAATGACTTAACTAAGAAATCTTGATTTTCATATAACAATGGGAATAATGATACATAACCTGCTGATGCAACCAACATAAAGGAAGATAACAATCTTCTGTCACACACAACCAAGAATGAGAATGGAATGATTACCAATAAGATGGCCTTTTCATGTACGTGCCATCCAAATAGATATGAAGCTAATCCACATAGAGTTAGAGAACCAATAAATCTCTTGAAAGAAGGATTGAATAAGACTGGGATGACAGCCAAAATTTGATAGAATAATGTCAACAAGAATGTTAATTTTGGTTGGATTTGAGGAAGAATAACAAAGAACACATCCTCAACTAAACCTTTAGAACCATTGTTATTTTCCTCCATTCTCAATTTTATTTCAGCAATTGATGAAGGAATCAAAGGAGAAGAAATGAATTTTGAAATAAATCTATGAACGTAAGGGAATTTCAACATTACCACAGCCAAAATTTTATCCAAAAATGAGTAAATAGCCCAAAAATTTGGAGCCCAATAAGCATGGGTTAAACCTCTAGAGAATGGGAAAAGTCTACTCAAAACTTGAGGCATTTGGAAAATGAAAGGAGCAAAACAAATTCCAAAGATACCAAGTACAATAGAACCCAACTTAAGCAATCTTCTCCATTGAACGATAAATATCAAATCTTTGTAACTTTTAAACTTAAAATCTTTAAAGTTCAATACATACGCCCTTAAAAGAAAGACAAAATAGCATGGTGCCAAATATAAGAAAATATGCTTAAAACATAAAGCAATGGTATAGAAGACAGCACAAGCAATGTATTTCTTCTGCTTAGCAGCAACAATTGAAGCAATTAAAATCGAAAATAAAAATGCGTTATATTGGAAATGAATATGATCAACAATTAAAAATCCAGGTGATAAAACAATCGAAGATGCCACTACAAAACTTTGAGTTCTTTCATTCAAATTACTAGTATTGATATAATACTGTAAAACAGCAAAAAGACAGATTTCACTGATAATCACAGTTAGTCTTTGAAATACGACAGTTGGCCAACCAAATTGACCAACCTCTACAATATCTAAACAGCCATCATCACGAACTATCTTTGGAACAAATTGTGACAAAAACCATTCAAAGTAAGCAAAAAATGGAGGATAATCCAATGTCCATTGACTTGTATTCTCAAAATACCACTTACTAATCGGTAAAGCATTTGTTATAGCCATCCAATTCCTATGAACATCAAAATCAGTACTATAATAATCAGGAAATAACAAAAGTTTCAAACACAACGAACTTAACCAAAAGTTCCATAAAGAATATTTCCTCTCCTTAACTTCACCATTCTTACTCTTCCTATTCATCCTCAATTCCTGCTGTTGCTTATGTTCTTGTTGTTGCTGTTTTCCAACTGCAACTTCAAACTCAGAACCGTCATCCTCTAATGTCAATTTCTCCTTAGTATCAATATCAGACATTATAAATTCACACACACTGCAACTACAACAATTCAAATCCACCTTCAACAACTCTCCTTCAGCATATCTACCTCTTTTACAACCATTATTTAACATTAAAATGTGATCAGAATGATGATTCTTTAAAATATTTCAAAGTTCGATATTTAAAGGCTTTAGATATTAAAAGTTGGATAATTTAAAGGAAATGCACATCAGAAATCAGATCGACAAATAGAGAAGGATTAAGGGACTATAAGTTTGGTCTAGGGTTTGAATTTGGTGGTGTTAGATTGTTGTTAATGTATTAGATATATTGCTGATTAATTTGGAGGTCCGATGGAATTTGAAGATGATTTAACAGCACCTGTATGGGATGAGCTGGGCACAGGTAAGCCTAATATAGTAGAGCAGAAGAAACAGCGTTATAATGGTGATAGGAAGGTTGATTTAGAGTTTGGGAGTTTTGGCATGGGTTCTACTTCTTTGGGGCTCAAGACTGAAGGGTTAGATCATGTAGTCGATATTGATTCTGGTACCGTTGTCAATAGTAATGATCATGGTAACGATGAGCTGTATTTGTGGGGCGATCATCCGGATACTAGTGATCTGAAAGGTACACTTGAAGGTGAGGAGGATAAAAAATTGATAGATCAATTGGCCCCTCCCAGTTTGAGCAGCTTGGATATTAGTGGAGTTGATGTAGAGATCACTTCTGTTGACGAGAATAAGCCTTTGTTCGGTGATGTTGGCAAAGGTGATGACATATTTCCCTTGAAGTTAGATACTGAATCGAATAATATTTTGAAAGATAGAAAAGTATCGTCTTCTTCGTTATCAAAAAGTTCTAAAAGAAATGTATTGTTCACCTATAGTCGATCTTCACATCAGAGGAACAAGAATTCTGATGACAACAGCATTTCGAAGGATGATATCTCTGAAGTAGACGATCCTCTATCTCCAAAGAAAAAAATTGATAAACTGATATTATTAGATAGTTTGCCAAACAAGAATAATAATGACATTAGCCATAGTAATACTGATGAGTTGGAACTTTCGATAAATGAAGATCAAGAAAGCAGTTTGAGTGAACATGTTAAGAACAAAAGAGAAATGGTTTCTGGTAGTGAAGAAGAAGAAATTGTCGAAGCACCAGTAGATTTTATCATAAATGTTACTGATCCAATAAAAGTGGGCGATATGACTTCTGCTCATGTCGAGTATCTAATAACTTCAAAATCACCTTTACTAGAGCCAAACTCTTCAAGCGTGTATAGAAGATATTCCGATGTGAGGTGGCTATATCGTCAGCTACAAAGCAACCATTGGGGAAGAGTAGTACCTCCACCTCCTGAAAAACAGATAATTGGCAGGTTCCAAGTAAATTTTATTGAATACAGGAGATCTCAGTTCGAACTGATGTTACGTGATATTGCAAATGACCCTGTGCTACAAAAGGACGACGCTTTCATCTCATTTTTGACTAGTGTTGATTTCTTTAATGAAAGAAGAATATTAGAACGTCTCTCTGGATCCTACGCTTCAAATGACAGCAGCGATTTGTCAGAGGTAGCCATCAGTGAAATAAAATTACTAGGAAAAGAAGACGCAGAATTGGTAATACGGGAAGGAGGTATCGACTCAGAGTACTCTTCCTCATTTATGAATATAACATTCATATCACCTATGAAGTATAGAGAAACAGATGAAACGTTGAAAAAAGAGAAACAGAAAATAGATATTTTAGAATTGCATTTGAAACAATTATACAGATCACTCGACTTGATCGACTTAGGAGATAGAGAAATATTAAAATCAATCGAAGAGTTTTCAGATTCATTACAACTACTATCTCCTTCGGAGCTTCTTGAAAAGTCAAATATACTTCTTTCCAAGTTTTCCAGGGCTCATATAGAACTTAATGAGATATTAAAGAATTATAATTTTGGAGATTTACCTAAACTATGCATGATCCAAGACTACTACGTGAGGTCCATATTAAGCTTAAAAGCAATATTTAACCAAAGGGACAAACTTGGCTATTATCTAATAATAGTCGAAGATGACTACTTGAAATTAAGAACCAGAGTACATAAAGCTGAAGGCTCACCTCTAGCCACTACAAATGCTAAAAAAGTAGATATGATGAAAGATGAATGCCTATTACTGGAGAATAGATATAAGAGAATAAAATACAAATGGAATGAAATAGGTAAGGAAATCAAAAAGGAACTAATAAGATTTAATTTTGATAAGTTCATCAGTATTAAGGCTAAGATCCTAAACTTTGTGGAGTTGTCAATTTTGATCCAACATAAAAAATTAGAAATTTGGGAACAATTTTATAAGGAAAGCTTGTAACATTAATGACATTTATTGACAAACGGGCAATTTCGTTAAAAAAAGTTAGTTATCAAAATTGAATACTTGAGATAAATATATCAGCAGTGTTTGAGATGTATATATCTTAATTTGATAAGAAATTATGTATTAGATATACTATGTAATATGTACTGATCCTAAGAATTTTTGAAGTATATTATTGCCAATGTGATGTTGCATCTTTATAAAGTGACTGCCATATATAAGCTTCACTTAGGAGCATTTCAATATCATTTTCGTTCCACTCTGCAGTAGGAGGGTTTTGTAGGAAGGTAATAATTTCCTGAAAGTCCATATCCATCAACTTATCACTCCATTTTATCAAGAATGCTGCACAGACAAATACATGAAATTCATTTAGGGAGGAATATCTCAATCTGTTATTCTCACCACTTGAAATATTTTTTGATGAAGCATTAGTGTGACTGGAAGGTGAATGATAGTCTGAACCTGGTGTTTGAAATGTAGGATTAGTAGGTTGCAATGGAGTATGCGGATTAGATTCTCCTGATCCAGTTCCTGCCGCACCAGTCGATTGAAAAGTAGTTGATGATCCTGAACTAGTTTCCACAGATGTCTCTGCAAGGTAAGTGTCCCACATTCTGATCACAGCGCTCATATTAAATTCTCTCAACAACAGACAATTCATCCATCTAAAAGCAAATTGAATAAACTCGACATGTTCTGCTTCAAAATGATTGTATAGATCGACATCAATACGCTTTACTAACTGTGACAAGTTCTTAACTTGTTTCAGAATACCAGGCTGACCGTGAATATAATTATCTGTTATTTGTTCCAATAATTTAGTTAGACACCAGAAAGTATCAGCTTCTACATCTCCAATTTGTTCTTCAGTCATATATGATTCTGGATCTAGTTTTTCGACATCCTCAATTTGTGAATGTGGTAAGTATTCAGTCAAAAAAGTTTGGAAAAAGGGTGTTACTATATCATTTATACCCTGAACATAACCACTTGCCGGATGTCTAATAGCCCATAAATACAATATTCGTTGCAGACTATTTTGAACCGATTTAAATTGATAAAGAGGTATATGCGGATTTGTTCTTGGTATATCTATCTCAATTTGATGCCAGGTAGGTACGTCCCTTGCATGTTCCTCCGTGAATATATGTTTAATACCATCTTTATATTCTTGTCTTTTACGCCTAGCTAAAGATTCTTGTCTTTTTGTATTTGCTGGCAAATAACCTATTAATAATTTCCAAACTTTTGGTCTATGAATGCTAGGAATACCATTCCAACTAATTTGCCTTAATTCTTGTTGATTAATGATTTTTTTATCACTCACAATGCAATCAAATTTAGTTATACGTTGCATAATTGAATTTATCTTTTGTAGCTCCCTCTCGTTTTCCATTTCCAATTGCAATTTTAATTCTGAAGTTACCGATTTTTGTAATTGAGGTAATTGTGGATATGATAAATTATGACTACTTTGAGCAGTGCCCTGTTGAGTTATATTTGTGCCCAAAGAAGAACTTGATTTCATTGAATTGTTTGTCACTTTCCTTGATAAAGGTAAAGATGGATCATATGCCTTTGATAAAGAGGTTGAAGTTAAATTATCCGAATTACTTCTTGAAATACCCCCATTAGCAATAGTTGGAATTGGCATATTATAATCGTCAATGACTGCACTCCAATCTTCATCTAAATCTTTAAAATAGGCATCTTTCTTAATGCTACTTTCATGATCTCCATTTCTATGGTTACTGTATAGTAATGGTCTAGGACTTTCTCCAACAGAGATACCACTAACAGGAGTGCTATATCTCAAGGGAGAATAGGAACTCGAAGACTTTATAGCAGCTGTTTGCTGTTTAGACATGGCATCGAAATTCCCACTATTCAATCTATTATCTCCACTACTATTCCCACTTAAATTTGAATATGAATTTGAATTTGAGTTCGAAGATTTTTGAGATGATGGATTTGACGTAATCTTCCAAGATCTCATTAAAGAACTAACTAAGCTAACAGAACTTTTATTAGAACCTGAAGGACCTGCTTGACTCTTTTGATCCATTTCCTTAGATGTAGTTCTCAATCCCATGACTTAAAATCTCCCCTCCTCTCTTGGATTGTTATTATACCTCGACGTAAGTGTAAATTATAATTATATCGAATTTTTGTTAATCTGTATACCCTGATAATCACCAAAAACAAGTGATAGCTATATTATCCCAAGATATCTGGATTAAATCAAAATAATAATAGCACTAGTGCCAGCAGTAATAATAACAACAATAAAATATTATAGCTATAACTCCTAGAAAATAACAAAATAAAGCCCAACAGAATAAAGTTGACTTTATACACACAACCAAATATAACAAATAGCAACCTTGACAGCTCTCAAAGCAATCAACTATCACCTTTATTTTCTGTTCAGAAAGATTCCATTCAATTAAAGGTTTAGTTCATTACATATGCTTTTAATTGTACCAACATTTTTCATCGGTACTATGAGTTATAAATTTACAGGCTTTGTTTCTGTATTGAAGGTAATGATAAGAACAAGTAATAACTAAGGTACATTAATAATACTAATGTGGATATATAGATTTATATCTCAGCCAATTGAATTTCAAGCTATCAGATTGACTTATCTGTCTCTGTTTCTCTCTTTATATTTTTTTGTCTATTGAATTAACAAATCTTTTTATACTATACATGGTTTAAAAATATATCTAATGGGAAGGAAGATGGAGAGTTAAATATGATTGATTTAACGTTTTTGCTTTTTAGCAGTATGTTTGTCAGCATCAGTACCGTCGTCGTCATCATTTGCGGTGACGAAGTCTTCACCGTAAGTGTCATCGTTGTTGTGAGCATTCAATTCTTCTTCGCTGTCGTTTAAGTAATCTTCTTCTTCCGGATCGATTTGATCGAATCTTGATTTCAAACCTTTCATTTTTCTGGTTTGCAATTTATTCAAATCTTGTTTACCTAGATGGACTCTACCTAGCTTGTCACCCATTTGATCCCTTTCTACATTCTTTACAGATTTAGTTTCCAATTGTTTAGCTCTCTTGTGAGCTTCTTTAACTAATTCTGGAGAAGGAGTATGTATTCTACCGATGTTGAAATCCAAACGAGGACCAATTTCATCTAGTTCGACTCTTGGTAATTTTCTACCACCTTGTTCACTTTTGTAAGTTTTCAACTTGTAAACTCTGAATAGTACAGGAGGTAAAGATTCACCTTCCTGGAAGTCACCTTGAACAGTTAATGTGATGACATGTTGTAAACCTGCTACATCTTGTAAATTGGTAGTTTCACCAGAGAAGAAATCTAAGAACAAAGATTTAATCTGCTTGTAGACCGGATGAGTATCGAATGAAGAACCTTGGAAGACAAACATTGGTTTTAAACCTACTGTAAAAGTTTTTTTCTTGAAATCTGACAATAATTTGTAATTGTCAGAGATCATTAGTTCGATCATATCGTAAATCTTGAAACCAAAAGTACGTACGAAGGTCAAATTATTCTTACGTTTTTTGGAATTTGTAGCCAATACCATTAAAGAAGTATCATTTTTTTCACTGAAGAATTCTAATTTTGAATAGTCTTCAAAAGGATGGATGTCGTTCTTCCTGTCGAATCTTTTCATATTAGGTTTTTTCAAAGCACTCAAGTCTACCATGACATCATGTAACAGTTTATTTGAAGTTTGACCTGGAACAAACAAAGCATTTTTAACATTTTCAATTAGTTTTGCTTCTTTTTTCTCTAGAGCTCTCTTAGCTCTAGCATTTTTCGGTTTAACAGTTCTGATCATTGTGTTTTCCCCAGCAGCAATAGCGATAGCAGTATCAGTACCTTACAGTTGGTTTAATATCAGTGGGAACTTAACCAATGTGATTCTATTTACATATATAGAACAAGATACATCTTAAAATCATCTCATCTCATCTCATCTCATCTCATCGCATCTTTTTTTAATTAAAATGTGATTTCTTTGCAGTTCGAATCGAATCCGATGAAATTTTGGAGGAAAATTTTCTTTACTGTTGGGGAGTTACCCGGGACGTATCACGTGGATATCACGTTTACGCGTTGAGAAGAACAGACGTTCATTAATGCGAATCACGTGTAGAGTCATAGAAACCAATGGATGCTATACAACAGTACAAGAGAGCATTACCTCAATGAGTTGTTGTGGGAATGAGAATATGAGTGTTGGTGATCCTATGACAGTTGCACCCATGTGAGGTGGTTGCCATTCCAATTCCCAAATGGTTCTTTCTTGGCCCAGTCTGGTCTGGTCTGGTCTGGGTGGGCTCAACCAGAGACAGAGACAGAAACAACAGAAACACCTTCACCTGCACAGTTACCCTACCTCCAACTCTTTTCCCACTCTTCATTTTTTATTGTAGTCATCACGTGCCCAAATTTGCTTTTCTCCCATTCTGTATTTCATATGCATATGCCGTCGTACGAACAACACGAGAAAAAACTCTCTCTACCACCAAAAAATATTTTGTGGGCATCCCAAATTTTTGTAAATTTAAACACAAAACTGATCAAACTAATGTTAAAAACAACCAGCAGGCCTTTAACCACAATCAACTATTTTGGGAACACACATATCATATTCAAGCTATCCAGAAACCACAATCTCACCTCATCTCATCTAACCGGTTTTACCCTTCTCTACCATTTCCGACTCCAATTCAAATAAATCTCAAAACATTACTTCCAGACAATGAATATCGATGGTGGTAACTCTTTGTTCCAATTGAGAAAGGAATTGTACTCTACCGATAACAAACTTTCTTCTATCGACGATGATCTATCAGACAGAAACACTACAGAGGATCTGATCATGCTGCCTTCGTCGGCCAATTCAAACTTCTCCTCTCCATACACTTCAAATAATAAATATGGTAATACAAAGATCTTAACTGAAACTGAAAAATATTCCGTGACTAAGCTATCTACCGATCTATCGTTTCTACCTGGCAGTAATGGTAATAATAATACCATTGATACTCACCATTTCGAAGGTTTGGTGGATACTGCTTTGCAAAAAGCTTTAGTAAACGATCTAGACCATATCTATATATGGAACTACAACTCAATTCAAAAAGACACTCCCATTTGTAAAATCTCGTTACATGATGACTATTCTGTTTTGAGTTCGCCTCCTATTTGTCTATTCACTTCTTCCATTTCTTCAACTAATAACGACACCGCAAACTACAACAACAATGCCAGTGGTAATATCAACTCAGGAAAATTTAATAACGGTATTTGTATCATCAATAAAAAAAATAGTCAGTTCTTGTATTTCGAAGATATAAGCACTATTAACAATTTATATACAAAACTATCAAAATCAAAGGCTCATGTGTTGGATTTAAAATTAAAAGATAATGAAAATATCACTTCGACCATCAATTGTGAACCTTCGGGAATTATCATTGCTACTTCATTGGGCCGTGTCCTATTTATCACCATAAAGGACTCAACAGGTAAACCGAAACTTGAATTAAAACAACAACTAATAAAGCCACAGAATAGTTTCTTCTTTAGAAATTTAGATTCATCTAAAGAAATTATATCTTTGAAAAAGGGTCCAATTGTAGGAAAAGGTGAAAGATTACTATACATCACTACAAGAGGTGGTTCTTTACAAATTTGGCAATTATCAATAAACTCAAAATCCTTTAAACGATTGGAAATTAATATTTATGAACATGTATTAGATTCATTACAAGATTTATACCCTTTTGCCCATGGTACTCTAGCATTTTTAGATTCACATCCAATATACTCTGATACTTCTTCAGCTCATTTAACTTTAGCATCAATTTCAAACGGTAACGAAATTTATTACCTGATGATTACCGTCATTTTAGATGAAAAGACAAATAGTTTCCAAATCTTCTCCATTTATAAACTAAACACCTATTTCACAAAATCAACAGTAGATTTGAACCATAAGCCACAGTTATTCATACCAAATGCCCTGGATTCTATTGTTAGTCCAACTCTATCAGTATACGTATTATTTAATAATGCAGTCGTAATGACCCAAATCAGTTCAAAATTAGATTCAAGTTTTCCTTTAAGAAGAAAATGGGAAGATATTATCAGATTCAATAAAGATGTAGAAATTATTGGTTCTGGCTATAGCACAGACTCTATCTATGTCATTTGTAAAGATATGGGTGTGTTAAAGATTGCTTCCCACTCAAACAATAACCAAGAATTAGAACTAGTCAGCTTTGTTAAATCTCATATTGACCAAGCAGTATATTTTTCGACAATCACTTCAAATCCTATCGAATTTAATTTACCTGAAAGTCTATCACTGGATACCACGGATATAGAAAATGATATCAAAACTTCATGTGATGAAATATTTTATTCTACAGGCAGTTATATACCACCAATGCTCAATACATTAGAACAACATTTGAATCTAAGAATAGAGTATTTTAACAATTTGATTGAATTCACTAAAATAAATTTCAATTACAAAATATCTCCAACTGTTAAATTATATTTAATCGAAAAAATTAGCATCTTAAAATGTTGTTTAGCATTATTCAAATATATCTCCGATAAAGCTATTTTGTCAAATATTTGGAGAGATTTAGTTTTAAACTCTTTTAATGACTCTAGTTTAGAAGAATTCGTTTTAGGTAAGTTAGATGAATTTCCAAGATTATTCACAATATTTCTAAATGATTTATCAGCAAAGATTGTAGGTTTCAATGATGTTGAAGAAAAAGTTAAAATTGTAGATCTACTAATAACTTGTGTTTACGATGCTGTATTAGAAAATTGTGAAAAATCCATTAGATATGATGCATTACAACTAGATCCACTTGAATTAGACAATAAGCCAATGTGGTTCACAAATTTGACCAATATCAAAGCCATGAATAACATTTTCTTCTCCTTTATATTCCCTGACAATGATTTAAGTGTCGAAAATAAACAGCGCTTACTAACAGTTGTTAAACTATTGTATTATGTTATAAACCAAAATATGATCTGGCATAAATCAATGAAACAAATTGAAACTGAGGAATACAAGGAAGTGGAAGCTTTATATAACGATAACCATGCTAATTGGATCCATGTATTGTGCAATATTGGTGTTCACGAAGAAGCATTGCAAATCTGTGAATTCTACCATGATTTAGGCGGATTGGTCGAAATATTAGAGAAATTGGATTTTGAAATATCGAGAGAATTATACGATCAATACTTCAAAATGTTTGGGTATGAATTTGCTACAATTTTGTTTGAATATTATATAAATGCAAAGGACTTAAAGGCATTGTTCTTCAAATTCCCTAATCATCATGATTTGCTAAATAAATTCCTTTTAAGTTCCCCACCAAAATATTATAAATATGCATGGATACAAGAAATAATCGATAATGATTATAGAAAGGCATCTGATATTTTAACAACTTTAAGTGTTGGTGAAGCAGGGGATGGTTGTGAAATTTCTGAAAGGCAATTACATTTGAACATAGCAAAACTGAGTGGATTAGTTGATGAGAATTTTGATGCCAATCAAATGATTGAAATCCAGCGCGATATCGACACAATTGATCATCAAACAAGAATTAAGAAATTATTGGAAGAAGACCCTACAGGAATATCAATGAATCAAGCATTTGCCAATAACGAGTTTGGTGAAAAGTTCCAAGAGACAAAATATTGCATTCAAAATGACAAGTCAATTAATATCAAATATATAATTGATATGTTGAGCATGATGGACAGTGTTGAAAATCTTTACGAAGCTTTAAAATTAACTTGCATCTATAGACATTCATTAGGATATGAAGTCAGTAAATATTTCCAACAGAGCATCTGGAGACGTTGTATTATCGAAGAAAGCAAAGACGGTGTTATTCAATTAGAAGGCGAGAATAGCAAAATATATCAGTTATTGGTTAAATATTTTGAAGGGAAATTATATGAGTACGATTGTAAGTTACCGTTTGTATCGTTCCTAATGGATCGTATTGGCATCAGCATGAATTTTTTGAGTATAATCTATGGTAACGATAATAATGTATTGGTTTCAATTAGCGACTCAATCGAAAGAGAATACCATGATCTAATAAGAATTGGAGACACTTTAGAGTCACAATTAAGCACAATAATTGGCAGTGCTAACGAGAGTACCGGAAATGAATGTACTATAAATTACGAAACCAAAAGTATCGAATATTAAATATTAAACATTAAATATTACTATTACACAATATCATCTATATATATATATATATCTTTGTATTAACGAATGTATACTTATAAACATTAATCTACATTGGTTGTATCTCCATCAACTCTCATACGTAAAAGAGTTCCAGGTAGTGGAGGGTTTTCATCTTTTGTATCATCATTTTCATTCCAAGCACCTACTTGGTAATCACCTTGAGAGTAATTGTGAAGAGACAAACTAGCCTGAGATATGGATCTCAATATTGAATTCCAATTTTCCATTATCTGTTCCACTACACTTGCATTGTTATTCATTTGACTAACTTGAACAGATAATTCATCCAATTGTGATTTTAAAGTATCTGTCAAAGCAGTGATCTTCCTGAGATAGTCCAATTCTGCACGTTTGGCCTGAACAGCGGACATAGTTACATCAAGAAGCGGTGAACTAATACAAAATAGTGACCCTTTTGATATATATATCTATGTATAGCTCACGTCAACTCTTATGATCAATGAGTCTGTATGTATTGCATTGCTTGTTATTGTTTTTAAATAATCTTATTTATTCTTCTGATCGTTCACATGTTTGCTAGTCAGGGAGGCGCTAGCAGAGACATACGTTACAGTCCGGGTAAAAGCTCTAAACAGTTAGTCTCTTATGGCCCAACTCTGTACAACTATAAACTAATGGCTATAATCGTGGCAAACAAGTGGAATTATTTGATACAAAACTACTGATCCACTTGTCGTATTGTCAATACATTCACAACTGTAGAATTACTTGTCTTATATACTCATATAGTTCATTAAAGACAGACACATACAGAGCCATACAAGTAATAGAAGTCACATGCTCACGTTACCCTACTCACGTGGTCCGGGTAATTCGGCTTTATTTGTGGCGGCAATCAAAAAAGAAAATTGAACTCTCAGAAGTTTTGATTGTTTATATAAATAAACAAGAGACTCAAATAGATGAGTTTGAGCCATTGAGGGTAGAAGAAGACCAGGAATATCCATCAGGGCAACTGCTAATGGCAAAGAGCGTAAGGAGAAGATCGAGTGGTAGTGTGCTGGGTGTTAACTCGAGTTCTGGCACAACAGCTGGTCCAATTGCACCAGCTGTGACGAAAAACAACAACAACAATATTAGCATGAATACAATTGGTAATAGTTTGCAGATACAGGAACTGCAGAACATTATGGACTCACAGAATGAAAAATTTAACGAGATAAAGCTGGGCTACTCGATACAGAATTCACAATTGGCAAGAGCTAATTCATTGCTCTCTATGAAACTTAATGAAATTGAATCAAAATTAACTGAACTTATAAGAGAAAATGTGTCCTTACGTTCGGATTTGAATTTCTACAAGCATACTAAGGTAAATGAAGAACCACGCAATACTGTATTGCAAGATTTGGATGCTTTACAATTGGGTGTGGTACAAAGATTTGATGAGATTTTATGTATATTTAAAAGATTTAGAGAAAATAGTGTTTCTAATCAGCCAATTACTCCAAGGAAGAGATTGAAAAGTTCAAGAAGAGAATCTATAGTAATTGAACAATCCAATATCACTGAGGTCGAAGCAAAACAATTGCATGAGCAAAAGCCAATACAGGAAGAAGAGATAGTCTTTGATCAAGAATCTATGCATAAAGAAGAGCAGGAACAAGAACAAGAACAAGAGAAGGAGCAAGAGCAAGAAGAGGATACAAATCAAAATCAAAATCAAAATCAAGAACAAGAACAAGAACAAGATCAAGATCAAGAACAGCAACCAGAGGCAGAGGCAGAGGCAGAGGTGGAAGTAGAACAAGAATCTATGGCATTGATCGATTGCTCTATACCAGAGGAAGATCATCAACAACTACTAAACTCACAACCACAAAAGTTGAATGTTTTTAATGATAATTCTCCTTTGCCCTCCCAAAAGGTTAAACATTCTATGAAACAAAGAAAAAACAGAAATTTAATAGTTGACGAAATAATGCCAAATTCATTAATTACTACAAATCCGCGTTCAAAAAGAACAAGAGGTAAAACTGTGGACTACACATTACCTTCTCTAAGAGCTAAAATGAGAAGACCCACTGAAAAATTTGTAGATGCAACAACCGTAACCAATATCCATGATTTACAAGTTTCAACAAAATCCAAGAGGAAACTATCTCAACAGATCGACACCTCGCCGATTATCAAACCAAATATAGCTACAACAACAACAGAAACAACAACAGCAACAACATCACCACCTCCACTACCACCACCACAAATGGCGTCAACAGCACCTCTGGTATTAAAAGATGTCACAAATATTCATAATACCTCTAGAATTAAGGCTAAAACAAAAAAATTATTTAAAAAACCAATTATAAACAATATTAATGACGAATTATTACACACTTCAAATGAAAACTCGAACTCACTATCAAATGAAAATTCCTTTAGATTACAAGAAGAAGATTTATCTGTGTTTGATTTTATGGGGAATTCCAATATTAAGAGAGCTCCAAAAACTTATAGAAACTATAACAAAAGATTATAAAGTTTTTTAATCAAATTGAATTAAATTAAATTGAATTAAATTATTTAAATTTACGTAGTTACTCATGCACATTTAGAACAATATTCCGTATTCATAATCAAATATATATGAACCTAATTAATCTACCTCTTATTCAGACACTCATCTTCATTTGGATTTTGCCATGAGGATGATAATCAACAATTTCAAAATCTTCAAACTTAAAGTCATTGATATCCTTGATGTCCCTCTTGATCTTCAGTTTTGGAAATTCTCTTGGAGTCCTGGACATTTGTTCTTGTAAAGCCTCGATATGATCTTTGTAGACATGCGCATCACCCATGGTATGAATGAATTCACCTGCCTCCATATCGCATATGTGTGCTATCATCTTAGTCAACAAGGCATATGATGCAATATTAAATGGGACACCTAGGCCCATGTCACAGGATCTTTGGTATAACAGACACGATAGTTTTGGTTTACTGCCATCTTTTGGGAAGTTAACATAGAATTGACAAAAAACATGACATGGTGGTAATGCCATCTTTGGGAAATCTGGCGGATTCCAAGCAGACATAATAATTCTACGATCATAAGGATTGTTCTTAATCTTATATATAATTTCTTGTAATTGATCAACACCTTTACCAGTATAGTCATCTTCACAAGTCTTGTATTCTGCACCAAAGTGTCTCCACTGGAACCCATATACAGGACCCAAATCACCTTCACGTCTATCTGTCAAACCTAAGCTATCCAAGTACTCACGAGATCCATTACCTTCCCAAATCTTAACACCTTGTTCAGACAGTTTCTTACCATCTGTGCAACCTGCTATAAACCAAAGTAACTCTAAAATAATACCTTTGGTAAACACTTTCTTGGTAGTCAACAAGGGAAATTTATCACCAGAAAGATCGAATCTCAACTGAGGAGGAGCAAATATACTATAAGTACCTGTCCCAGTTCTATCAGGCCTATCTTCACCTTCATCAATAATTCTTTGACATAAATTTAAATATTGTAACTCTTCATTGTTAACAACTTCTGTACTATTAACGCCTGTCATTTCCTTCAAATTCTTGCAAATTCCTTCAAATTCTAAATTTCAATCACAAATACAAATGTAGACTAATCAGTTTGTCAACCTTGCTTGATCAGCTACTTATGAAACTTCAAATGACACTTCTACTCCAGAGATTAACCTCATCTTTAAGTACTAAAATTCAAAATGTTAAATATTCAAATTCAAATGCAAATTAAAGTTTACGCGTTTACGCGTCACCCCTTTTTGAAGCATATAAAAAATTGATTTTGAAATTTTGCAAAGATCGAACCAATATAAGGACAAGAATCAACTTTAAACAAGAAGTTGAAGGTGTTGAAGATAAATACACATAAGTTGACAGTGATTAGAGGGTCTGTGACTTGTAGTACATGCTCATTTGAATTTGTTTTCTCTTTTTTACTGTTTTTGAAGCTTCATTTTTAGTTGAGTTTTGGTGGATAAAAGCTTTAGAGATATGTCGAACCTAACTCCTTTATTTAATAAGTACGTTGAAGTTATCAATGAAAGTTTAGACAAGTCTGTTAACGATGGATTGACGTCAAATGAGAGTTCTCGCAATGCTATGCAGTTGAAATTGGATGATTCTTTTATTAAGGAGTGTTGTGATTTATTGAAAGTTTCTTCTGAGCTCCGTAAAGTACTGAGAGTGGTTGAACAAGAATATAGGAATGAGAGTGGGATGTCTGAGAATGAGAAGGATGATATTGACACAGAATTAAGATTGCAATTGCAAAAATATGTACAAAAGTTTAAACATTTGCAGGACTATGAACAGAAAAGACAGAAGTTAATTGAAGATGAAGTTTTATCCTCGAAAAACAACATGGTATACTTCCTTCAAGGTAAGAATTCTGACAAGGTAACCTTATTCCATCGTTCTAACAACGAGTTTAGATCAGGTATACTTCAATCATTGAATATGTGGTTAAATTCAGTTTCAAATAAGCTTACATCAATGCAGCAGGAAAGATTGGATTCTCAAAGGAAATTCGATGAACCAATATTTAATTCTATTCCTTCTGAGCTAGAAATCGATTCTCCTGTATCTGTTTCTGTGACTCAAAGCCAACCATTAGAAACCACCAAAGACGAAGTGAAACATTACGAAGAAACTATTTCTAAACTAACGCAAGAACAAATTCAATTGTTGGAAACAGAACATGAAGAACTGCTGAATCATAAGAATGATCAGCTGAAGAAGGTTGAAAATATTAATAAAACAATATTGGAGATTGCGACTATTCAAAACGAGCTGGCTTCCCATTTACAAGAACAATCACAAAATATAAATAACATCTTGGATAACCAAGATACTATAGAGGTTAATATCCAAGAAGGTAATAAACAATTAACAAAAGCCAAAAGGGCAGCTGGAAGAACAGCTAAAATGACTACATATATGGCAATATTACTGGGATTATTCATTTTACTCCTTGATTATGTAGGTTGAGTAGATATACCATCTATAACGATAAATAAGTTATAAACATGAATAAAATAGCATTTAATAATATATAAATATATATGGGTTTCTATATTATCTATCAATCTAATTGTCATTATTTAAATCACAATACCGGCTCCAATTGTTTTACCATCCTTTCTTAAAACGACTCTACCTAAGTGTCTGTTTTGTTTGAACGATAATAGTGGGATCCATCTTTTCTTTTCAGTCAACTCAATCTCTACTATAGCAGATTGGTTAGAACCAAGATGTCTCACTTTTTTCTTAATTATTTTTGATGGATCATGTTTGTCAACTAGTGAAACCAACTTATTAACCATAGCAGGCTGTTCACATACACCTCTAAACATCATCATAGAAGTACCTGGAAGCATAGGTCTTTCCAAGTTAAATGTTAGCATGTTGATTTCAAAATCTTGGGATGGGGGTATATTATAATCAACAGAGGCAGCAAGATCACCGCCTTCTATATCTTCAGCATGCGCTTGACGTAATTTCAATGTTATAAAATCATTCTTGAAGGCTGCTGGGATGCTGGATTGAGAACTTCCAGCAATAATCTTATCAACCAGAACACTTTGTTCTGATGGATAGAATGTTATAGTTTCTCCAGGTTGAATAGAACCTGATTCTACCCTACCTGAAACTACTGCTTCTTCATGCTTATTAGATGAAATAACTTCTAAAGTAGAAAATAGGAATGGTCCTCCATTACCTCTTGGGCCTTAACACTGCATACCTTCTCAGCAGATGCTTCAAGTTCACCGACTAATGATGGACCAGTATACCAGTTTTGGGAGCTCGGATATGGTGTTTTATGAACACCTTCACCTGATAAACCACTACAAGGAACCCAAGTAATTTGTGTTTCTTTAAAGCCAATATCTTCAAAAAAGATAGATAGTTCGCTTTTAATATCCATAAATCTACTTTTATCCCACTCTACACTATCCATTTTATTCATAGCTACAACGACATGAGTAACACCAATACTTCTTGCTAACAATGCATGCTCCTTTGTTTGACCATCAAGGTTAAAACCATGTTCAAAGGCATCAGTACCACAATCAATTGTCAATACTGCAACATCTGCTTGCGAGATACCTGCGATTGCATTAGGAACAAAATCTCTATGGCCTGGCGCATCAACCACAGTAAATCTGATTTTATCGGTTTCAAAGTCACTTGTACAAATCGAGACAGTGACACCTCTTTCCCTTTCTTCTGTAGTTTGATCCATAACCCATGCTAAATGAAAAGAACCTTTACCAATTCTTTCACTTTCTCTCTTTAACTTCCTGATATGATTTGAATCAACAGCACCAATATCATACAGTAATCTACCCATTAAAGTAGACTTACCTGCATCGACATGACCTAAAACAACAAATGTACAGTGTGGTTTGTTGCTTTCAATGTATGCTTTCAAATCGACGGGATTTCTTGGTTTAGTTGGAACTGTAATTTTTTTGTAAGTTTTTACAACAGGCTCCTGCTTACTCTCTTCAACTAAGCCATCTTCTTGGAACCAATCACCATTTTTTTCATTTTTGGAGATATCTAATTTTGAAATATCTTTTTTGACTTCATCAAATACTTTTGATTGTGCTTCCAAGACGACATCATCTGGACTTGGTTTCTTGAAGTTAGAAATTGCTTTCTCACGACCTATATTAATGATTTTATTGTTAGTAGTCATTCTTTTATTTGGACAATAAGCAGAAAATAATTCCTCATATTTTCTCTTCTGAATATTTCTATAAGGTTTGTTGTCTATGTGATTATCAACAATAAATTTTGAAAATCCAATATTGTCAATATTCTTATGTGAAAAAATGTTATTTATCTCACTATTCATTTTTTTAATAATAGCCCAAGTAGTAGAAATGTTAGGAAATTCCTTTACCGGTATATCTTCCTTAGTATCCAGAGTTTCAATCTTCTTCGTCATTGTTCGTTGATCTTCTTTTTTAGCTGTTATGTTAGAGTTTTTCAAAGCTGACAATTTCGATGCCAGCGATGATTTTGCAGTCTTAGAAGTGTCTCTCTTTTCAAGCCTATTACTTAATTTTGAAGCTAGATCAGTTTTTGGAGTAGACCTTATCTTGTCATTTGAAAGATTACCTTTTAATAATTCTAATTTATCTGCCAAACTTGCTTTTTGAAGTACTTGAAGTACTTGGATTTTGAGATTTTCGAGATTTTTGTAATCTTGATAACAGATTTTCCTTTTTATTTGGATCTTGACCACTAAATGTTCCCTGAGAATGGAGCTTCAGTTTTTTCTTAATGCTCGTTGTCTAGCAAGAAGCTCCAATTTAGGACATAGTTCCAACTGGCGGTACTTCTTCTAAATAAAAAACCAGATTACAAACCGATGATAGCACGGATGTGAGAATAATGTATGTTAATATCGAGTTCAAAGCAGTAAAAGAACTTGATTTTTCCTTCTCCATCAATTATCATGTGCAAAATAAATTAGTTCAACTGTCTTGTATCGTAAAGTACATTTCTCGATATTGAAATGCAACCAAAACACATACTCTTTCCACTTTGAACAAATATAGTTTGTCAAGTTGTTTTCGACTTGTTCATTTACAATTTCTAGATCTCTAAACTTGAGAAGAATACTAACGTTAACTTAGGATGCAACAGAAATATTGAAGAATGAGAAATCACATTCTGCATAAATTATCCAGTGAATATACATCAAAAGTAAAAAAACATATAACCAAATAACGAAATATAATAAAAATTTAACATACCTTTTGTTTCATCATTCCTAGGAACTTGTGATTGCGATTGTGACTGCTTTTTCTTCTTATATTGTCTTTTCAATTGAGTTAAAGCCTCGTCAAGATTAAAATCATTATCGAAAATAGCCAATTTCACTGATAAATTATTCCAACCTTGATAATCAACCAACTCTTTCTTAGCTTTAGGAAACAATTGACTCATCAACTCGTACTCTTCATCATTTAAATAATCATCAAAATCAGCTTCATCTTCAAAAGCTGGCAACTCATCGTTGTAACCATCATCACTATCATAAACAGCCATCTTAAAAAGAGCAAAGAAAAAGAACAAATATCTATTCCAACAATCACTAGAGAGTATCCTATTGGCACTACTTGTCTCTTGTTACTATCCTGTTTCAATTATAAAGTACTGGTTAGTTCATTGGTTAAAACGTATTTAAATAATTTTTCACTTTGAAGGGTCAAAGGCTTTAAGATATTTAAAAATTTGATATCAAAAAGAGATGAGATGGGATGAACCTAACAGTTTATAGAAAAAAAAGAAGTTGGGGTTGATGGTATTGGAGCTGTTGCTTCCTATGATGATCATTATAGATTGTTGGTTAGTTTCATGTGTAGCTTTAGGCAAAAAAGAGTGGTTTATCTGAAGGAAATAGGAACAAAATTGGGTAATCAACCGTTAAGAATATAGGTTTTTTCAAGGTTTTAATAGAGAGTGCAAAAGAAAATAAAAATAGAACCTATTCGATCGAGTGTGTGAATTATTTATACTTATTTATTTGTTGTTTGGAAGTTGAATGAGTTGTTTGGAGTCTGTTGGTAGAGAGGTGGAATTGAGTGTTGGCAAATTGTGGAAATTTCAAACAGCCAAACTATTTAATGTTCTACCACCAGATTTAGTAACAGGTTCTAACAAGGATCATTCCGAAGAGAGATGTCTGTTGTTCCAAGGAATGGTAATGATTCAGGAGTATTTGGAGCACGATAATCAAATGGCAATTTCTCGATATCAAATTATTTTCAATTGGAATGATGTAACTTCTTTTTGTAAGACTGATCTAATTGATGGGTTTGAGAAATTAAATGATATTGTCACTAAGGGACATCGTTATATGCATATAAAGGTGACAAGTTGTAATTTAAAAGTTCTTTTGGAGCTGAGGTTTCAAAATAGAGATCAAGAAAGAGGCTTTAATGATACTTTATTTCGAATTCAAGAGGAATATGAAATAATGGATGAAATTCCATGGTGATCACAGCCAAAATACTCTATGTAATATCAAATAGACGACCAAAGTAGTGTCTATTTGAATTTGTAATATTTCAATTTCATGTTTATATTTATGTTTATGTCTGTTTGAGTTTTGTTTAATTTAGTTTTATTTGAATATATTCCCGTTAGTATTTATAATTATTGAATACACATATTTATATAAGTTATTTACACGTCTAGAAGATTATTTTATTGGACTATATCTCATTAAGGGTGGTATGGAGGTGCAAACCTATGCTCTATACCATAGTTCTTTTCTTTTCTTTCTGTCTTCTCTTGCGATAGCCCTTCTTGGATGCCACTGTGATTTAATGACGTTCAATCTTCTGTCCATCTCTTGTACTCTTTCCTTTGGAGCAGATGCAACCAACGAGATGAACAATGCAGAAACATTGTACTTCTTTGCCAACACTTTTCTAGTATACTTTTCAGGATCTTGAGATCTCAATTTTTTAATTTCTTCTATTTGTTCTGGTTTCAAATGATAGGTCTTACCTTCTGCTCTCAATGTACTTTTACCAACCAATGCAGGTGGTGCATCAACAGCTTTCAAAGGATCATTATCTGAGATATGTGAAGCAATATTCTTTCTTGGATCATCCTTAGCTAAAAACAAGCTTGGAATAGTTTCACTATTAATAGAACCAGTAACAGAAGATTGAGAAGGCTGATAATAAAATCCACGCTCTACTTTGGCTCTCAAATAACCTTTATAATTAGAAGAAGAACTAACAGGATTATATAATGTGGGACTACTTTTCAAAGTAGGAATCTTTGTAGATTTATCTACAAATTTTGATAAATCTTTAAAATGGACACCATTCGAATGGAACTTTCTCACAATTTTATACATTTTGTATTTCTGTTGAACTAGAGACAAACCAAACCTCTCAATTGAGCTAAATCCAATCACCTGTCCTGGATAACTAGGCCTCTAATCAATTAGATCAATACCTATTTTATAATTGGTTTGATGCTTAGATTGGGTTCTTGTTTAAAGTGAAGGTCTTCTTATTGTAAGCAATTTTTCAATTTCAGTTTTAGAGAAGTGTGCGGGTAACGAATACATTTTATATGTGAGAGTTACACGTCGCTACCAAATGGCAAACGTATAGTATATATATTATATGTCTCTCTGAGAGTAATCTGGTCCCAATCACAACCAAACTAACTCCAGTCTAGTTATTAAGACTTCTTAAATTGCCATTTACACTATAGGATCATGGACCTTACATCTTTCCAATATACTCCTTGGTTTCTCACTATACTTTTGATCTAGTTAGGTGACATCATTACTGCTCTCTCCAGTGATAAAAGAGAACCACAGGGGAATCCCCAGATTAATTCTTTACAGAGTCTAAAATATTCTGTTATGCCTTGTTAACGATTTAATTCAAATCTATACTTCGAAGGATATGAAACATCGAGTGCCAATGAGAGCCGCATTCTAGTTTTGCCAATAGTGACACTTTAACTTGAGAGGATCCAACCAAAAGAAAATGAACCAAATGCATACCAACTCATCATCAGGGTTACATTTTTACCCACTGTATTTCCAAGATATATATACCTACACCTTGGTCGACCATGTTGTGTTCCTTTGATATAGCTTCCTACATTGAAACTTATTGCCAGCTCTGAAGTGACAATTTACATTTGCCAGCAGCAAAGTCGACGTATCGGATCAGGGAAATCCTGACACTAGTGAAATGGATTGTACACAATCAGGTTTCAATAAGTTATATATATATATCTTGAATATAGAGACAGTTCTGTTAATCAATGGTTCAAGATAGTTCAATATAAGCTATATATCACGTGCCTTCTAAAAAACCAATATCATTGTGGACGAATATATACTTAAGAGATAACTTCACGATATCGTAGCTTAAAACCAAGCTCATCTCGATATATTAACATCAATCGAGTCAAAGAAACGCCAAATTAAGACCCAGTGAGAGCTAAGAGAGTGTCACTCGAAGGTTATAAGTTGGTAAAGTTGCACCCTAAACCCTTTTCGCTGGAATGCTGGGGAACTACTTCGTGATAATAAAAAGTAAATTGCAATAAATAAGTTGATTCATTAAATTAGGTAAGAAATGGATGATACAGATACTAGAAAGCTAATTGAACTGGTTCAACTGAACACTGAATCAAATGTTTCTGTCAATTTTATTAATATTTTGAAGAAACTAGCTGAAAAAAAAGAAAACTCTCAAGATTTTGTTAAGGCTTGCACAGCTCTGGGTAAATTTAATGGTAAGCAAGAGTTTCTTAATGACTTATATCTGAAGTTAAGATCACAACAAAGTGGAGGTATTGAAAAGAATAAGATAATAGAAAGAGTTAAATTAAAACCTTGGGAAAAATTCAATATCGACGATGAGGATGAGGAAGATAGTATAAATTTATCTGGAAAGCCAAATATCAATAAAAAGGGTACTTCTTCAAAAATAAAATTTAAAAAGATTGGTAAAGGTACTGCCAAAAAACTCAATGAGTTTTCATTACCAGCCAAACCAGATTCAGGTTCACCTTTAATAACTGAACACCCAAAGGATTCTAATTTTTGTATACCGACGTTTAAAACATTCAAACAAGAAGTACAGGAAACACATATAGACGATAATGTTTCGAGTAGTGGGATTGAGGATGACATTGAATCAGATATAGACATTTCTGACACGTTTGTAGAAGATAGAGAATGGTATGATAATGACGACGATTATGGGAATATTGCAGTGGATGATAAAAATGCCGCTGATGAGCAAGATTTCTTTACTTCAAACTCAAAAGTCAATTACAAAGATGGATATGACAATTTGCATACTGAAATTCAAGTTAATACTTTATCAATTGAGAAGCGTAAAGACTTGCTTCCACCATTCTTAAAACAATATGGTGAAAAGCATGGTGTCTCTAGCGAAACAGTTGCAGGATCCCTTTTACAAAGCTCTAATGAAGGTATAGCGAGTCCATATAAGAATTTAGAGAGTGATTTTACATTAAATGCAAAGAAAGGTAGTCTATTAGTTGCTCAAAAAAGAGCACATAGGCAAAATGTTGAAAAGAATAAAGAAACATCATCTATTACTGGTACTAGGATAGGTGAGGTTTTGGGCATAAAGGAACATTTCGAAAACAAAAAGAAAAAAGCTAATGACTCAAATATAGATCAAACGTTTAATGATATAAGTGAAGATATACAGGCTACTAGAAGATCACTACCAATTTATAAAACAAGAAATGACTTATTAAGAATGATTAGAGAAAATCAGGTTATTATAGTAATTGGTGAAACAGGTTCAGGTAAGACAACACAACTTGCTCAGTATCTATTTGAGGATGGTTACTGTCAGAATAATAAGATAGTTGGGTGCACCCAACCAAGAAGAGTTGCCGCAATGTCTGTTGCTACTAGAGTTGCTCATGAAATTGGCGTAGAGGTAGGAAAAGAAGTTGGTTACTCCATAAGATTTGAAGACGTCACGTCTGAATGTACAAAACTGAAATTTCTGACTGATGGTATTTTGTTACGTGAATCACTTGTAGACAGTGAGTTGGATCGTTACAGTTGTATCATCATGGATGAAGCTCACGAAAGGTCACTTAATACTGATATTTTATTAGGTATCTTCAAAGCATTATTGGTCAGGCGCCGAGATTTAAAACTAATTATAACTTCAGCAACCTTATCAGCTAGCAAGTTTTCACAATTTTTCAGAGGTGCACCTCATTTTAAAATTCCTGGAAGAACATTTCCAGTTCAAACAATATACTCGAAGCATACCGTAGGTGATTATGTTCACGCTGCAGTGACAGAAGCAGTTCGGATACATGTATCTACCGATATTAAAAGTGGTGATATTTTAATTTTCATGACTGGTCAAGAAGATATTGAGGCTACCGCCGATTGCATAAAAGAAAAGTTGTTAGAAGTATTTTCCAAGAAACGGAAATACACAGAAGACATTGATGAAAATGATTTTGAAATATTCCCAATATACTCAGCACTGCCCTCTGACATTCAAAATCGTATATTTCAAGATCTTCATGGCATAAAGAGAAAAATCGTGATCTCGACAAATATTGCTGAGACTTCTCTGACGATTGATGGTATCAGATATGTAATTGATAGTGGCTATTCAAAAATTAAAGTATACAATCCTAAAATTGGTTTGGATAGTTTAGTAATGGCACCTATATCAATCGCAAGTTCTAACCAAAGGTCAGGAAGAGCAGGTAGAACAGCGCCAGGGACTGCATATCGACTATATACTGAAGAAACAATGAGAGAAGACATGTACACACAAACTATTCCAGAGATACAAAGAACCAATTTATCCAATACATTGCTTCTATTAAAGTCTTTGAATATTACAGATGTTTTCAATTTCTCATTTTTAGATCCTCCACCAATTCAAACATTATTGGCATCTATGTATGAGCTTTGGTTCATCGGTGCAATTGATAATAGCGGTAATTTATCTTCGTTAGGTAAAACAATGTCAAAGTTCCCCTTACCTCCATCACTTTCAAAGATTCTTCTAATTTCTTCTAAAAATGGATGTAGTCAAGAAATGTTAATCATAGTATCAATGCTATCAGTACCAAATATATTTAATAGGCCAAAAGAGCAACAACAAGAATCAGACACTGCCAGAAGTAGATTTTTTGTACCAGAATCTGATCATTTAACTTTATTAAATGTATTTTCACAATGGAAAAGTAATCGTTATTCTCATTTATGGTGTACCAAACATTTCTTAAATTATAGATCGCTGAAAAGAGCAAATGATATTAGAATCCAGTTATCAAAGGTAATGAAGAAATTGGATATACCCTTGACATCATCTGGCAGTGACTGGGATGTTATAAGAAAGTGCATATGTTCGGGGTTTTCACATCAAGCTGCAAAACTTTCTGGATTGGGAAAATATATACACTTAAAAACTGGTATGGATGTTCATCTTCATCCAACCAGTGCCTTATTTGGTTTGGGTGACCTTCCACCATACGTTGTCTATCATGAATTATTAATGACAAACAAGGAATATATATCATGCGTTACAGCAGTTGATCCATTTTGGTTAGTTGATTTTGGACCATTTCTTTATGACCTTAAGCGTATCGGCAGTTCGAGTAATGCCGGGCATAAGCTTTATGGGTATGATACTGAAGAAGAAGATAGTGGTGAAGTAGATGAATTAGACTTGAGAATAAAATCTGTAGTAGCTAAAAGGGATACTCTCATTAATAACATCAAGAAACTTGTAGAGGAACAACCTATAACAACGAATCAAATTTCAAACGTTAATACAAAGAGAATGCAAACACAGAGTAATGTACATGTTGGATTCAAAAAAAGAAGACCCTTATAGACAGTAGCATACTTTTCTTTATATAATAAGTAATAATACATTTGCATATTAGCATACATTTACAGGAATATTAATTATATATTGTATCTAATTATTTAAAATCTCACTATTTGAAATTCTGGTTTGTCATTACCAAATATGGAGTTTTTTAAACCTGAATAGTAGCCTCTAATAGAACTACAATCAGATTCTTCATAAATTTGTTTTGCCTTACCCAACCATTTATGCATATTTTGGATTCTTGTATCGCTTGCTGGATGTGTAGACAAAAATTCTAGAATACCATTAGCTCCAAGATGATGAGACTTTTCAAACTCTGACATCCTCTTCCATAATCTTATCGATTCATCTGGATTGAAGCAGGCTCTAGCCATTATCATTAAACCTATATAATCGGCTTCCGTTTCCATTTGCCTTGATGCAGGCATTCTTAATAAACCGTCCAATAATAAATTATTGATCACATCTACACCTGTAATAGTATACATTACTATTCCGATCATCGAATAGATAGGTGCTTTTGATAGATTTTCAGCTGTATGTCTAGCCAATTGATGTGAGAATTCATGAGACAGGACAGTTGCCAAACCGTCGTCATTTTTACAAATTGGTAAAATTGAAGAATATACAAAGACTTTACCTCCAGGTAAAACAAATGCATTTGGAGGGCCCTTTGGATCATTAACCACATGTATCTGCCAATTTATACCATCTAGTAGTGTTTTATCGACACTTGGATCCTTATAGGCAGCTTCAAGAATTCTAGAGAATACATTTTCGACTTTTTTTGTCAAAGGATGTGATTCGGGTAAGATATACCTACCACTCTCTCTCATAATTGACTTGTATGAGTAATCACCAATCTTCAACTCTAATGATCTGGGGATCCAAATGCATCTCTTTCTTCCAGTTACCGGTGCTTCTTCCAGATTAGCAACATAAAATACAACTGAACCACCCAAAAAAAACGTCAGATAGTTCCTAGAAGTTCTATTTAAAAGAATCCTGGATATAGACCAACCTCCATTATACCCACCGTAACTATTGTTAAATCTACGATATGTTGGACCATTGTTGTAAAATCGTGCTAATGTTGGAAGACCTAATCTTGAAGAAACAGGTCTAGACCTCACTAAACCTCTAGATACCTGTGGTATTAGCCTTGCTTGGTAAACTGAACGCCACATTTAAACCAGATCAAAGTCCCAATACCCTTGGATCTTATATTATCCTCGATGTGCTTGTAAGTTCAAATATCGGTTTAGAAGATATGAGTGTGCCTTTTCAACTTTACCCTTTATAACTTTTCATGATCATCGATATCAATGATTTGATCACGTGATATATACCACCAAATAATACCAGGAATATATTATAATAACGAATATTACTACTACAACTACTAAAGTTATCAAAACTGGCGATCTATCTATATACAAAGGTGCACTTTAGTGAGGACAGCGACCAGCTAATCCTTGTTGTATGAATTGGTTAGTTGTTCTATCAAATTTGAACTTTCCTCATCGAGGATATCGTTCCCACTGTCTTGAGATAAATCACTTAGACCCATCCAACTTCTTAAACTGGAACTGAACTCTTTGGGAGTGGATATGTTGAATATCCAACATGATCCAAATATAGCCATTGAAAAAACACCTGTGGTCATTCCTGTTGCGAACAGGAACGCTGACATTGCCTCTGATTGATATGAAAACCGTTGTGGTTGATTGTTTGCTTGAAACATGTTAGGCATATCTGAAGATGACGACGATTGTAATGAAGTCCTAGATTGTTAGTAAAATTGATATTAAAAAACACATGTAGGTAATATGTAATATAGATATAAATGTGAACATACATTGACGTTTGTTTAATCCTCTTTTAAGTATTCTACATGAAACTAAAGTGAACGCAGTTGCAGTGAAAAATCGTAACATTTGGACCTTTCTTCTCTCTCTGTAAGATTCATCTTTTAACTTGGAATCGTTCAGGATTCCTTTAGTATCCACCATTATTGAGTTGTATACTGTTTCATATAACCCTCAACTCTAATAGATGGCATCAATTCTCTATGGCTAGCTTAGTTTAAAGTGGTTCATTCATCTTATATAGATAGTTCCTGATTCGAATATCTTGATGGTGGAAAAAGTGATGGACTTTCTAGAATATACACAGAAACTGTTGTACCAAAACGGTGATGAATAGCAGAGATGATGGAAGTATTATTTAAATATTCTTTAATGCTTGTTGTATATATGAGTATATATCTAATAATATATTGTAAATGTAAATATGAGGGGTGATAACAATTATAATATAAGTTTATATTTTAATCCTTTTTTTTGTTAGTTTTTATTTTATTTTAGTTTTAGTTCAAATTGGTGAATTTGATATGGAGAAGGGAAGGCGGAAGAAATCAAAAGACAGATGTTTGATCAATCTTGTCTTGTCTTCAAGTGTCTTTTGATGACTTTATCCTTTTTGATTATATACACTACCGCACCCCAGCCTGATAGAGCATCACGATCTGCGGCGTTTAATAAAGCCTGACTTATAGTTTCGAATAAATCTTCAGCTTCTAAATTTGGTTCGTACAAAGATTCACACATACCGAACAATTGGTCAGAAGCGGTACCACTTACAATGAAATCCTTGGCTTCGTCGATACAACCAATCAAGTCGAAACCAGCAATGAAAGGCTTACCGGATTTGGAATTGATACCTGCGACTACAGGACCTACGAAATAAGGACCGAATCTTCTTTCATATAGTGTACTCGATACTAATTGTGTGAAAGTTTCTGGTTCGATCAATCTATCTTCTCTCAACTTATACAAGTTGGTCTTATAACGGAATTCTTCACTTAAAGTCAAAACATCTGTAGCTAAACCTGTTATACCCAAAAAGACATGGCCATAATGGAAGATTTTTTCAAAATTATTTGAGACACCCAAAGATTGGTTACCTAGACGTAAGTCACAAGCTATAGCAACACAATCTTTACCAGTCATAGCGACTACAATACCACCATTAATACTACTTGGATCAGACATTGTAAATATTTATTATTTGAAAACTGAATTTACAAAATTAGTTCTACCCTGAATCTTGGTTTGACTTAAAAACTTGAACTGAAAACCTAAAGGAACAACAAACGAAATCAGCAAAACAAATTCACAACTAAAACCACGCTATTCAACACTTCAATTGGCAAATTTGATATCTTAGAACCTCGTTATTGTCTCAATTCCAGATAGTTTCCTATCTTATAAAGTAAGTATCTTAAACTTTGGTTAACTTTCTTTTATATTCAATGGAACTTCCTTTAAATTATTTGTTTGCCACCGGAATATCATAATGAACGAATATTTTCTTAAACAGAATTAAAATGCGATCATGTGACTAGTGGACATAACCATAAAAGATGGTCATGAAGATGACAGTAACGATGAACCTTCTGAACAATGAATGATTGATTGATTAAGATATATTATTAATTATTAGTTATTACAATTGATATGTATATTTATATATTTATATTAAAAGGATGTGTATTTCCTTTAATTTTTTATTATTATTTCTGGGAGTGGGTGTGATCAGATAATTTCTGAAGCTAGAGTTAACGATTTCATGTAGATGCTAGTCTTTTCATATTGTTTGTTGAGATATAAGTATCTTCTGTTCCAATTGTCCATTACTTTTTCGAAATATGGAGATCCAGCCCATGCAGATACCATCCTTGGCTTCATTTCGTTATGCTTGTCAATTAGGCATTCTAATTTTTCAGTGAATTCTCGTATCTCCTGTAATCGTTTGATTAATTCTGTTTGATCAGCTATATTGTCAAATTCGTTGTATAGAAGGTCTAATGACAACAGAGGATACCACACTGATACCTTTGCATTTGTAATCGGGTTGCGGTCAGTTGGGTTCTCCTTTTTATGTTTTTCACGTTCTCTTAATAGCTTTGAACCCCACCCGTATTCATCATTAGAGACAATTTCGAATTCTGCAGACGGAACTGGAGTTAACCTTGCTGCCCAGAAATTAATCGATTGAACATAGGCATATGCTTCCTCGACTGTATCCGTTTGGAATTCTAAGGACACTTTGTACTCATGAAGACCCATTGGAATCGTAATTGTGAAATTTCCCCTATTAGAAAGAATATTATTGCTAGATGGAAATGTACCTATCACGACATTTTCTTGAACAACTTCGGCTAGTGCTTCGAACAAGTTGTAAACGACATAGCTGGATGACAATGCTTTCATACTTTCTAATGTTTGTTCTTTCAAAAATGCATCTTTATAATTGTTCTTCAACTTGAATATGAATATTCTACCTTCGGTGATTCTTATTCTGGCTCTTGACCATTGTGAGTGTTCATTCAAGAAAGCCACTGGGGAATTAGATTCTTCAAAAATTGATGGTTTTTTACTCTTTTTCAACCAACTAAACAGAAGCTTTCTTGGAGTTTTTCTTGATTTAACTTCTGCAGTAGAGGCCAACTGATCATCACTTCTACGATTCTTACTCTCTTTTTTCTCTGCGATTGACAACACACCATCCATAGTCCAAAATGTCCCGTTCACACCTACAAATTCGTTATCAAAGTTCTCCTTTAGGTAAAGAATAGGCAAAGGCAAATTATGATGAAACTTCCAATTTGAAGTTGTATGTGATTCAAGTGCCATCGATGAACCGTGTGAGATCGTACTGCTCAGACTATGAATACTTGGACTTTTTGTAGAAAAGCCAGAGGACCTTCTTTGTCGTCTATGGATATTACTGATCACTGAAGGGGCCGATTTATCTACTCTTGTAAACAGCGGCAATGGATTGAACCTCAGATTCTCGTAAAAAATCGCCAGTTCTTGAGAAATGTCTTGTTCTCTCTCCTTTGACAATTCCTTTGATTCTCTTTCACAATCTTTGCGCAAAGCATACAACGTATTTTCAATAAACATTTTACAAGTAAACCTTGACTGTTTCCCTATATTTTCATCGTTGTGTAAATCTGAGTTCAGTAACAGTAATGAGAACAAGACAATATGGCACCAACTGTTATTATCTCCCCAGATGGTCGAAGTATGAGTGCTCATCCATTGTCCGCTTAACTCTTCCAATATTCTATCTATATTTTGAGCTTCTGCTATAAAATACAGTCTGCTCGAAAGTTTCCCCAGAGCTCCCAACAAGTCATTTGGTAATGGCTGTAACAACTTTATAAACTCTTTCAAAACAGGCAATCTATCTGGACTACCAAGATAATTAGCATACTCCTTATAATTGACACCATCAAAGTTCCCATCAAAAATACTCACAGCTAACCAATACTCATCACTCCTCTCCTCACTCCCCTCGTCATCCTCGTCCTCATCCTCTCCTTCATCCTCTTCAACCTCATCTTCAACACCAACAACCTCTTCCTCTAGAAACCCATTCCCACTTTTCAACTCGAAAGCACTTATTCTATCCCTGCTATCGTCATGAGAGTCGCCCTCGTCGATACTCCTTACCGGAACCAACCTTGACATCCTTGACTCCATATAACCCAAATCCAACCAACCTCTTCGAATATTCTCCCTCAAATTTAAAAAACTATCAAACTTTAAAAAACCTCGCCAAAACTCGAAAAGAAATCCCAATCTCAATATAGTTCCTTTCCTATACTCCAATGTGTACCTTCCCTGTCAGCTTGTTCGTATTTTAATTTTCTTTCCCTACTTCCACCAGTTCTTGAAATCCTTCAAGGCTTTAATCCAATTGGTCAAAAATCTATATTTTTTCTATCTAGACAATACTAGACTTCTCCAGATTAAACGATTAAAACAGAACAAATTGCAACAACAACAACAACAACACTAACCAATGCACATACACTGCATATCAGCCCTTCACTTCTCTCCTCTTCCCTTCCCTTCCATTCACAACCCAATATCTCTAGTAACAACAACAATAAAAACTCATCATCATCATCAATATCGTCATGGTTATTGCAACTTCGCTGGTAGATGGTCTTAGTTTAAAGGTCAAGTTCCTCTTTCTTGCCTTTAACAAACCGAAAACCGAAAACTGAAAAAAGATGCGAGACGCGTGAATTTATCGATATACATTATGTGTGTCACGTGATCGGGTGGATTAAATGCAGAAAGTTTACGCGTTTGGAAATTTGTCAACAAGATATCATATCATATCATATCATCACATCACATCACATTGATAAAAGATATAAAAGTGTTATGTTGATTGGCTATTTATGGTTGACTTTCGAGGTCTTGACAGGTCTATATCTGGTTTATAAGTGGGCAAGGCGAGAGTTCTAAGTGTATTTTATTTTATTTTAGGATGTCAGAGGCTCAAGATGGTGTGGTTACTGATTCCCAGCAAACTCAACAGCAGGAGATAGGAGAAGATGTTAATGTTAATAATTCGGTTGAAGATCCAGCTATGGCTGGTGGCCAAGAGAATGTGGTCGATGGCGAGGGAGACGTTGGGATGGATTATGGTGGTGAGGAAGGTATGGCTCTGGCCTCTTTTGTACCTCTTGAGAAATTGCAGGTCAATGGGATCACTTCTGGTGATTTGAGAAAATTAAGAGAGAACGGTTTACATACTGCAGAGGCTGTTGCTTATGCTCCAAGGAAAGATTTATTGAATATCAAAGGTATTTCCGAGGCTAAAGCTGATAAGTTATTGAATGAAGCTTCTAGGTTGGTTCCAATGGGGTTTGTCACAGCTGCTGATTTCCATGTAAGAAGATCGGAAATGATTTGTTTAACTACAGGTTCGAAAAACTTCGATACTTTACTAGGTGGTGGTGTAGAGACTGGTTCTATCACTGAATTGTTTGGTGAATTTAGAACGGGGAAGTCTCAGTTGTGTCATACTCTAGCTGTCACTTGTCAATTACCTCTAGATATCGGCGGTGGCGAGGGTAAATGTTTGTATATAGATACAGAGGGGACTTTCAGACCTGTTAGACTTGTGTCAATAGCTCAGAGATTTGGCTTGGATCCAGATGATGCTCTGAATAATGTTGCTTATGCAAGAGCTTATAACGCAGACCATCAGATTAGACTTTTAGATGCTGCAGCTCAAATGATGTCCGAATCCAGATTCTCCTTGATTGTTGTAGACTCGGTAATGGCATTATACAGAACAGATTTCTCAGGTCGTGGTGAATTAAGTGCCAGACAAATGCATTTGGCTAAATTTATGAGGGCTTTACAGAGATTAGCAGACCAATTTGGTGTCGCAGTCGTAGTGACAAATCAAGTTGTCGCTCAAGTTGATGGTAATATGTCTTTCAACCCTGATCCAAAGAAACCAATTGGTGGTAATATCATGGCCCATTCTTCTACAACAAGATTGGCCTTCAGAAAAGGTAAAGGTTGCCAAAGACTTTGTAAAGTTGTGGATTCACCTTGTCTTCCTGAGGCCGAATGTGTTTTCGCCATTTATGAAGATGGTGTAGGAGATCCAAGAGATGAAGATGAAGATTGATCAACCATACTGCTTATCGCAATATATGTTAGTTTGATTTTCACGTAGCATTTCATTTTGGTTCATAATTATCATCTTAATCTTCAATATTTCGTTTATACCCCTCCCTTTCCCCGATTTCATCATTTTCCAATACTAGTCATTTGTTTTTATTATATTTTACTTTACTTAGGCATATACGATTAATTAAACTACATAGATATATATTGTCACAATCCCATTTAACCTGCGTATATTTTATACTACGTTATTGTCCATTAACAAGAATGCACCTGAAAAAAATTTCATTCAATACTAACAAAAGATGAATTGATCATTAAAAATATTCATAAAATATCCTCCAACTTTATTTGCTAATACTCGTCTTACCATCAGTTGGTTTAACTTATTATATCAATTATTATAACCTGCCTCGTATTATTCCCACTTTTTTGCTATTGATACATGGTCACAATTGCGTCACATTAAAAAGCCGTTAAAATTAATATTTGAGTAAAGCAAAAACTGTTTTAGTATTTTAAAGCTTCAGTTGATGGTTCAAGATCGTTTATAAAATGATCAATAAAATATTCTGCTGGCTACTTTGAATAATAATTTCTCAATTGTTTAATTGATTTAAAAGAATTTGGAAAACTACTGGTCCAGGTTCAAAATTTGCATATAACTGACTTATAGAGTAGTGATGTCACAACAACAGGAGTTTCAGGAAGATATATCAAATACAATGATGGTTAAGTTTGGAGTAACCAACGAGGAGAAAGCTGCATTAAAGTCGTCGTTGTCGCTTCCTGAACTTTTTTCTGATAATGATAATATAGAGGAGGATGACAATGATCAGATATCCATTCTGTCATTACCAACAAATTATAAAATACCTGAACCTGACATCAATAATACTGCCCAAGAGTCTATTAACAATAACGATAACAACAAGAACGATAATAATAATAATAATAGTATCATTGATACAAATATGGAAATTCAAATATCTAGAAATACGTCACAAATCAATGATAACAACGGTTATAATATTAATAGTAAAACAAGTTCGATATTTCATTATGCTTCCTCAGATGATGTCAGGAGTTTTGTCACTGTTAGCTCATTGACAGAAAAGAACAAGGAAAGGACTTTTAGTGACAGGACATCAAAGAAACCCTTCACTTTACTTCCAGACATGTCAGTAATAGAAATGTACAGGAAACACTCTAAAAAGCAAAACAATCCCAATGTTTTATTTCAATATGCACAAGATATGATGAATACTGCAATATCTATCAATGAAGATACAGGAATTGAAAATTACGAATACCTCAAGGAACAGTTTTTCAAAGAGTCAAGGTATTATTTGAGATATTTGTCTTATAGAGGATATTTAGAAGCACAATATTATCTTGCAGATGCTTATTCCTCTGGTGTTTATGGTAGTGTGAATAATAAAAAAGCATTCAAAATGTTCAGACACGCAGCAAAACATGGTCATGTCGAATGTGCATTCAGGACAGCATGCTGCTATGAGATGGGAATAAGTGTTAAGAAATCAACTCTTAAAGCCATTGATTATCTAAAATTTGCAGCAAGCAAAAACCATCCTGCCTCAATGTTCAAATTAGGTATGTACCTTTATTACGAAGATATTGGTATTACCAAGGATATTGATTCTAAGTTGATAGGAGTCAATTGGTTAACAAGGGCTGCAACTGTTGCGAATAACGAGATACTTTCACAAGCCCCATACGAGCTAGCCAAGATCTTTGAAGTAGGTTACAAAGACTTGATCATTCCAGATGAAAAGTATTCCACAGAGCTATATATACAAGCTGCATCTCTAGGAAATATATCAGCAGCTTCCACATTAGGTCAGATATATGAGGAAGGCAAAGAGGAAATTGGAAGGAATCCTGAATTGTCATTGAAGTACTACGAGCAGGCAGCTGCTGGTGGCAATTCTCGAGGGATGTATGGATTGGGTTGCTATTATTTGACAGGTTTGAGACCTTATTTAAGGAAAGATTTGGATATTGGTTTCAAATGGGTGGCATCAGCAGCCAAAAGAAATTTAGCCCAGGCCCAATACTTGTTAGGGTATTTATACGAGAAAGGGAAAGGATGTGAGAAATCAATAGACCTTTCAGTCAGTTGGTACCAGAAATCTGCCAAAAATGGATACGACCTAGCAATAGAGAAATTGAAAAGTATTAGTCCAGATAAAGATCTTGACTCTACTCAAAGAAGGAAACGGTTTTCTATACTGAATAATGGAATTCTCTCCAGGAGAAAATCATTATTTAAATTCATTACACTTTCCAGGAGTCCGAAATTACCTACAAGTAGCACTCTTCCTGAATTGGATTCTCAAATATCATTATCCTCAGGCTTTACGTCATACGTTTCAAGCACACTAACCAATTCAGTTCCATCAATGGAACAGAGTTTTTCCTCAGTGGAAGTGACAAACAATGCTGTCGTCACACACACCACCCGACCCATTCTGACTAGCAAACCAATGGCCCCAGTGGGATAAAAGAAACCATTCTGTTTAATCCAAAGAATAATATGTATATCTCAATTAAAAAACATCTCGTATGCCTACATAATTAATAAACAAAAAATTAATTCCATTCAATTCAATTCAATTCAATATCTGAACAACCAAAATTCTCATACAGGAAATACTCTATTTAACATCAATAGAATCTGAACCATTTCATTACATTTTTGGCTACCATTATATGTTTCTCTAAATGAACTTGATGCCTCTCTTGCTAACAACTTTTCTTCACTTACCTCTCTCTACATATTTTTAACCTGTAGCACAGCAAACTTGAACCAAAGCTACTGTACGGATCAGGACCAGAAGACAAACCGACAACGAAGAATTGTATTCACCCACAAGATAGTACAGTATGTATGCAACCAGACCCGTACTTGTTGTATCTGGTAAGAATCGATATCAAATCGATATATCATTATACCTAATTCTTTGCCATTACTGTAAGAACGTCTGGCAAATAAAATAAAAAATTACGTAGCAGCAACCAAACTGTTAAAAAATTTTCACTTTGTCTGCCCAGTTCCAGTCCCAGTCCCAGCAGCTGAGTGAATTTCTAGATACAAACTGGGCAAAGAAAAAATAACCTAGTTCTCTAAATGTTAACCCACATTACATGTCTTGAATCAATTCCCATATCTATCTCCATAATAATACTTGCTAGACTTGTAACGAATCGACAAAAGATTGAAATATAGATCTTGCTGTCTTACCGATTTGAGTATTCTTGATTCTAATCTCGTACTGATCATCAGCATATATAGATGGATGGTTTGATTGAAGAAAAGAAATAAAGATGTGGTTCCTATCTCCATCCTCTTTCCCACCCATCCCCACATACATTTTTTTTTTAATTCTTCTTGTTTCCCCCTTCCCCCAGGATTATTAAAGCAATATTCCTATTTCTTATGAATCTTATCGTAAAATATCCTCCATTAAGCCAATCAACACACAAAAAAAACTACCACACACATAAATACGAACTTGAATAGCATTAGCCGACAATTAAAACCTTGTTAACCCTTCTTACCATCTCATCCTTCGTCATTAATCAATCTTCTTTTGACACTATTCCACTATCCACATTTTCGATAATTTTAAAGGCCTTTAAAATTTCATATTGACGAAAACTTTAAACAAGATACAATAACAGGTTTAAAATCAGATAAGAAAGAAGGTTAAAAGCTGCATTACACATTAGTGATTACTTGTTAAAGGTTGGACGTGTTGATAACTGTCGTGTGTGGCCTTGTTATTTATTTCTGATTAAATTGGTTAGGTATTCAGGGACTTGGAATACAACATCACAGTTATTAGTTGAAAAGACTAGAAATAATTGTGTCAAGCAGACAAATAAACTTAGACAGACAAGGTTTTATCACTGTCGGTTACGGTTAAGTTTAGTGATATTAGAGCTTTAATTGAGCATGCTCTTGGGAGGTATAATTGTGGAGTATATTGCAAGAATTGAATAGTTTGAAATATTAATTAAAAAAAATTTTTTTTCTAAATAGACCCCAATTTTGGTTTTGAGGTGGTGAACATTTCATATTTAATATAGTCAGAAGGTCAACACTCAAATATCAAATTATTCTCGATTATGAAAGACAATCTAAACATGAATAAACGGATGCTTTCGGGTGTCGATGGAGGCGCTGGTCCTTCTCAGAAGAAAGCTCATGTTTCAGGACTAGTTAATACAACCACAATATCTGGTGGAAATGGTGGTGGATTAAAGAAAAGTCAACAAGGTGATGATAACTTGATTTTAAGTGATACACCTCCATCAACTAGGATTAAAGACCATACTCAGAATACTGGTCATCGTCCTGTGACTTCGTGCACTCACTGTAGACAGCACAAAATTAAATGTAATGCAAGTGATAACTTCCCAGATCCTTGTTCAAGATGTGATAGAATGGGTTTGAATTGTGAAATAGATCCTCAGTTTAGACCTAAAAAAGGTTCTCAATTGCAAAATCTACGGAAAGATGTAGATGATATGAAGTTGAAAATTGAAAATTTATTGAAAAATGATTCTGTTATTTTAAATGCATTGAAGTCTGCTCCTATACAAAACAATACAGAGTTTATCGAAGCACTGAAATTATTACAGAATAGTCAAATTCCGCAGCAACAAGATGTTGATCCAAATATTGGCAGTGTAACCACTCCTTCTAATGTCGGTTGTCAATTTTCTAATAGTAATTCTGGGCCAAATTCAAATTCAAGTTCAAAAATTTGTGCACAAACTTATTTGGCAAAGAAACCACCTTTATTGAATTCTACTCAGACATCATCAATTTCTAACGCTCCTAGTTCAACTTCTTCAGAATCATCCAGCAAATTAAAGGAAAAATCTCCATTTGTTATAGCAACAACAAGTACAATCGATCCGTTACCTTCTCCTTATGGTAACGTTGATGAATTTGTGCTTGGTGAAGTAAGAATATCTATTGAAAAGGCTAATTACTTGCATGATTTATTCGTCGCAAAATATTTACCTTACTTCCCTATCATGACTTCAGTTTCGGCACAGAAATTGTTTGATCAATCTCAGTTATTATTTTGGACTGTTATGTTAACTGCCTGTTTGTCAGAACCTGAACCAACATTATACAATAAGCTTGCAAAATTAATAAAACAATTAGCGATAGAAACTTGTTGGTTAAGAACGCCAAGATCTACTCATATTTCGCAAGCTTTGTTGATACTGTGTACCTGGCCACTACCGAATCAAAAAATTTTGGATGATTGTTCTTATAGATTTGTTGGTTTAGCTAAATCTCTCTCACTGCAATTAGGTTTACACAGAGGTGAATTTATTTCAGAATTTACCAGATCACAGACTTCTTTACCTAATGCTGAAAAATGGAGAACTAGAACTTGGTTAGGTATTTTCTTTTCTGAGGTTTGTTGGGCAAGTACTTTAGGTTTACCATCGACTTCTCAAATTGATTATTTAGTTGAACAAGCAAGAAATGGTAAAGACGAAATTGATAAAAGCAAGGGGGAAACTTCTGATTCGCCTTTGAAGCATACTACAGATTTAAGCTCTACTACCGCTGATGAGATATTTACCTTGCCAAACCAGTTCAGAAGATTGATATGTTTGTCTCATTTCCAAAGTAAGTTATACAGTGTGATTGGATCAAGTATCAGTACTTCTGATGGTTTATTAGAACCTAGAGATAGAGCAAGTGCAATTTCATTGATGGACAGAGAATTAAAAACTTTAAATTCAAGCTTGAATTTTACTGCGGATAAGTCTGTAGAGATATATTATTTATATGTGAAATTGACAATATGCTGTTTCGCATTTCTACCGGAAACCCCAAGGACAGATCAAACTCAATATATCACTGAAGCATATTTATCTGCAACAAGAGTGGTGACACTATTAACTCAAATGTTAGAAACACAACAATTGATAGAATTACCCATCTATGTAAGACAAAGTGTTACATATGCAGCATTGATATTATTCAAGTTACAATTAACACCATTAATGACCGATCAATTCATAGACTCTGTTCGCCAATCTATTGTTACTGTACATAGATTATACAGAAACCAGTTAACAGCATGGGCGACCAAAGTTGAGAATGACATTTCTAGGACAGCAAGTGTTCTGGAAAAATTGAATTTTGTTTTGATTACTCATCCTGAAGTATTTGTTGAAGCGGACGGTATCATTTCTCGAATGAGGTCACACTTGACTGGTTCTTTATTCTATGACTTGGTATGGTGTGTTCACGAAGCTAGAAGAAGAGAAATGGATCCTAAGTACAATGAAGAAGCAATGCAAAGGTTAGATGCACTAAGAAAATCGGCCAACGCACATCCAGCCTTGGATCTCATAGGTAAGAGATTGTTCCCATTACCATTTTATAATCAAATATCAAGAGAAGATTTCAAGACAATTTCAAAGACTACTCCAGGAGGTACCACAGTTACAAAATTGGTTCCAACTCAAAATGCATTAAAACAAGCCAAGGAAATGGCATTGAGTAAGAAAAATTTCGGTGGTGCTGTTATGGAAATTAATGGTATACCATTATCTATGCTAAACGAAACAGGTAGCGTTAATTTAGAAAGTGTGTTCCAACATGTAAATAATCCAAAATATAACACAGTTTCTGAAAGCGCATCTGTTCATTATGAGACACCTGTAAATATAGATAACCAACAACAATATTCATTCACAAGAAGTAACATTGCATTAAATTTAGAGACTAGTTTCCCACAATCATCATCAGATATTAATTCCTCTAATCCGAAGAATCATTTGCCATATTTGCAGGATCAAACAGGAGATGTATCGATGCAAAGGTCTAACAGCATTCCTGCACCAAAGATCAGTGTCAAAGATGAAATCAATAATAACAGCAAGCCAATCTATAATAAACCAAATGTATCTGATTCTTTATTTAGTAATATGTCGAATTATCCACAAAATATGAATAAAGAATTAAATAAAGTTTCGAATACGAATACAAATTCAACTGGATTAAATTCACCAAATTCTGGTTTAATCTCAGATAATAACAATTCTGCAGCATATGCTAAACTAAACCAATTTCTACAGAACAATGGGTTATTGTCAAATACAAACCCTGTGAACAAGAGTAATACTGCTAATATTAGTGGGCCTAATAATGTAAATTCACTATCCGATTTAGACAACTTCTTTCTGCAGCAGAGTACTGGTTGGCTAGAGGGTAACTCCATAAATGATGATTTCTTAGGGTGGTTTGACATGAATATGGAACCAGAATTCTAAGAATTATTGTGTATTAATAAAATCGTTTGTTCTGATACACTCAAAGTTTTAATCTGCGAAGAAATAGATCAGGTATGGGAAAACTAAAGTTTCAACTCAACATTGTAAAAACTACTATTACTGATAAACATTTTACATTCCCTATGATAGCACTTGAGAAGAGTCAATATGTTACTACGTTAATAATTGTATCAATCTATTTCGATCATATTTTGTCTTTGTTTTTATTTTGATAATGATCGTCTTCTATAATATTTATTTATTGATTTAACTAATCCGTTACTTATTTATTTACCTATATGTTTATTTTATTCATATTTTTGCAACCTCTCTACGTTACATTAGATTAGAATCTGTATAATACATGTGGATCTTGACGATTATTCTATTACTGACACCTGGCAATTGCTGTCATCGAATCTGTTAATAACGTCATTTTGGTAAACAATCGCATTCATTTCGAACAAAGGAGTAAACTGCTATTTAAAAAACAATAAGAAATCAATAAGATCTGGCATATAATGGGCAATTGGAAGATGCCAATACTTGTTTGCACACACAAGGGACGATTGGAGGGTGATTGTAGGTGATTGTAGGTGATTGTAGGTGATTTGAAGTTGTTTATTTTAATTTAGTTGGTAATTTTGTTTGAGATCTTTTGGAGATCTAATTATAACATTGTTAGAGAAAACGCAAATTTGACTAAAATAAGACAGTATTAGAGGACACGAATCATAAATCAGAAAGTTTTAGGTTGGCAAGATTTGTTAGTTAAAAGGTAGTGATTTAGATTCAATGAAGTTAAAACGATGGTTGTCTATTAGTAGTTCTAGTAGGTCGAAATACAGTTCAAAGGAAAGCTTACCTGAGAATACTAGTACTGCTGAAAATACCCCTAGAAACTCCAGTAACAGACAAAGAAATAGAAGATTATCACTAAATGAACCATTTTTGAAATTGGATCTTAATAATTCCAAGATAAGTGTTCACAACACTTTATCGTTTACCAATAATGAAGAATTGCATTCTACTGAATATCCTGTAACTTCTGCAGATGAAAGCAATGATGAATTCGTAGAGGCTCATGAAACTGTACCTATGCAGAATGATATTGATGATCAAATGCAAGAGTTGAATAATCAATTAGGAAGGATTGATAGCTCAACTAAAGTTTTCGGTTTTGAGAATTTTGGCAATACCTGTTATTGTAATTCAGTGTTACAGTGCTTATACAATTTCTCTGAGTTGAGGGATAATTTGATTTTATATCCTGAAGAGGCAAAATTTGATCCTGAACAGTTCGATAATTCTATTAGTATTAAAAATGTAATAGGTGATGAAGAAAATCAAGGGATTTATTATAATAATTCTTCAAACAAGAATAGTTCCAGTAAATTGAATATTCTGAAATCAAATAATGCTTCATGTTCGCATGACCAACTTAATTTGAATTCTGTATCATCTGCGAAAAGTAAATCGAATGTAAAAAGGAATAAGGACAATAATTACATGTACTTAACTACTAATTCTACATCTGCATCGTTAGTAACAATATCATCTTCTAATTCTTTGCAAGAAAATGAAAATGAAAATGAATCCAGTGGTAATTTACAAAGTTCAGGTCATGAACATGCAGTCAAAGAACAAATTGACACTTCAAAACTTATTATTGTTGGAAGACCTCAAGTGGCTAAATCAAAATCAACTATGACATTAAATACTCATAGTTATCAAGGTCGGGAATTAAACGCTATAAATGAACCAGAGAATAATCATGAAAATACAGAAAATAATCATACATTTACGAACTCTAAACAAAATCTAATTGATACAAACATTTCTAAAGATAACGAAACTAATGATCATAACACTTGTATTACTATTGAAGAAAGGAAAAAAAATGCTCTCGCAAGAGGACCTGTAATAAACATTGATCGATTGCTTAACCAAGCGAGTGAATCTAATATGTATAATGGATTAAAGGACATATTTTTAACAATTAAGGGTAACAGATATCTAACAGGAGTAGTATCGCCATCCGAATTAATTGAAATTTTAAAGAAAGAAAATGTATTATTTGATACAGGAATGCACCAAGATGCTCACGAATTCTTAAACTTTCTTCTTAATGAATTAAGTGAATATATAGATAGATCCAATTTAAAGATAGAAGAAACTGAAAAAACTGAAAATTTTATTAAGAATATATTTCAGGGTACTCTAACTAATAAGATTAGATGTTTAACATGTGATAATGTAACTTCGAGGGATGAGCCTTTCTTAGATCTTCCGATTGAAGTTAAATCAAGGAATGAAACTGATATTAAGAAAGCTCTGTCAAATTATCATCAAAGAGAAATGTTGAATGGATCTAACAAATTTTATTGTGATGGTTGCTGTGGATTACAAGAAGCTGAAAGAATTGTTGGTATAAAGCACTTGCCAAAAATCCTTTCCTTACATTTAAAGAGATTTAAATATTCAGAAGAAAACAATGCAAATATTAAATTATTCAATAAAATTACATACCCATCTGAATTGCATGTACGTTCTACGTTCGATCGTAGTATCTCCAAGAAATATGAGTTAAGTGGTATTATTATCCACCTTGGAGCTGGGCCACAACATGGACATTACGTAGCAATGTGTAAAACTGAAAAGTTTGGATGGTTATTATATGATGATGAAACTGTAGAAGCAGTTCTTGAAAAGGATGTATTAAGGCATGTTGGTGACAGTAATGATCTGGCAACGGCTTACATTTTGTTTTATAAAACAATTGAAACGCAGGATAGCGATATGGAAAATAATGGTGATGAAATAAATTTAGATAATAAAACAGAACCTATTGATCAATACGAAAAAAATCTACAGCAATTCATTAGTGATGATGAACTTCTTAGAAGTTCGGAAATTCGTAGTAAAGAATTAATGGAACAGAGGACACTTAATGAGGTTGAACCAGATAATGAAATTCTAGATAACAGGGTTAAAAGAAGTTCATTCTCTAGTAAATCCATAAAACGTACATCTAAGTTGTTTGGATTCAAAAGAAAGCAATAAGTACAACTTTAATTTTATATTTTTTTTTTTTTTTCAATTAAATGGAGTGATGGTTATTTTTGTAATTAAGGCTTGGACTGGTATCATCATTATTTATTAAAAATTAAGTAATTAAACAGAAAAGAAAATTTATATATACCTACGGAACAGATATCATAAAAAAATACATTTATTATAATACATTAGAATTTTTCGACTTTTAAAATCAATTTACCTTGTGCACGTTGAAGTTTCATATAATTGAAAGCTTCTTTATAATCTTTCCAGTCATACACATTATCCACTATACATTTGACGTATCTTTTACCCAACAATTCAGCACATTTTTCAATTAATTCAGTTTTACCATTTGGATCAAATTTATAATGGGTATAATTGTAAGACCACAGGATGTTACCAAACATTTTTCTTGCACTTGCACTTGGGTTATCCCAATGTTCAAAAACATCTGTTTTGTAGTCAGCAACATAGTCACCTACAGTAGTAACGTAATGGCCACCGGAATGGATTAAGGATTGTGATTGAGATAAGATATCGTAACCACCGATGAAATCTAATACTATATCGTATTTACCTTGTGAATAATTTTCAATTGATTCTGTACCGTTTTCTTCGTCGAAGTATGTGTATGTATTATCTTCTAGTAATTTTAGTAATGGTTTAGAAGCTTTGCCTCGACAAGCTAAATAATCAATGAATATGAAATCTTTTTCAAAACCTGGCATGTGTTGTTTTATAACTTTTGGACCAGTACCAGACGTGACGATAGTAACTTTCGATACGATGTGATAATAATTCTTCAATAATTGCAAAGCAAATAAACCAACAGAGGAAGTACCACCATTGATCAAGATATTAGCATTTGGAGTTAATTTCTTTAAAGAGTTTAGCTTCTCTAATATTTCAAAAGCAGAAGCTAAACAAAATAATGAACCACCAGCTTCTGGCATGGTGACATTTTCTGGTTTTAATACCAATGGGTCTTGTTTTGGATCCACCAAAATAGAAGTTTGTAAAGAACCATAACCGATGTGAGGGTGATAGTAGATACCCATTACTTCGTCACCGATCTTCCAACGGTTATCGGATTCTAGCTTTGAACCAATATCTGAAATAACACCAAAATATTCTCTACCTAGACCGATTTCACCATAGAAACCCTGTTGGTTATAACCATTTTTTATCATTAAATCTACAGGGTTTAAACCAACGTATCTAACGTCGACAACCAATTTACTGGAACCAATTGGAGTCTTTATTTTATTTTCATAGGTGAAATCAACTGGACCAGTCTTTGTTTGAAATACTAAAGCCTTGGTTGGAATAAATTTAACATGTCTTAAAGGTCTAGCAACTCTTTTCAAATAGCTGTCTTCGACCTCAATCTTCTTAGGCATAGGAGCCGGTTGGTTATCTTCCTTTGACATAGTGACCCAATATATATATACCTATTTCTAAATCACACTAATAAGATATACAGTGACCTTGTATTTTCCCACTAAACTGTACTATTGATTGCTCTAAATAAGCACAACCAGATCAAGAAGGTATTAAGGAATTAGCAAAGCCATACACATCAATTGGCCCAAATGAACCCAAATATTTATATGCAATGATCAAATAATCTTATAAAAACAAACAAGACCTCCTATTAATTTTGATATTGATTGATTCATCCATCATATAGCATAGCATAGCATAGCATAGCATGCATGTAGATTGATCCCATTATGCAAGTGGTGGAATTACGTCAATTCTTACTGAAAAATCGATCAAGTTGATTCGAAATTTGGTCTTTTCTTGTTGCTGTTGACAATTTAAAATCCATAAATACTAAGAAAATAACGTGGAACACAACCTAAAAGCTATCAAAATTTTTCAAATTTATTGAACTCACTCACAGTAAGCAGTTTCGAAATTACCGCAACAGAGGAGGCCAGACAGAGAGCAAAGTCGCGCTTCTTTTGGAAGGAAGCCGTTTCGAAGATTTAGGCAGAGGCCAGGCAGCGTTCGGGAAGAGTTTGGCAGGGCTAGGCAGAGAAAATGTTCACATTTCCGTAGACAGAGAGGAGAAGTTCGTTCGAAGCTTAGAGGATTATGAATGTTAATGGGTGATGTAAATAATTACATGAGATGAGATGAGATGAGATGAGATGAGGTTAAGAAGGTTTATAAACTGAATTACATGTTTATTTGGTTACCAGTTCAACTGTTTGATTAGGCTTAAAGACGGTTCATAGAAATAGATTCTTATCATCAAAGTGTATGTTAAAAAATAAGACACCAGTTTAAATTAGGTTCGAATCTTAACCTGCATGACGGAAGAAGTGTATATTTGATTTTAGTGAATTATGCTAAAGTAATATTAAAAAATAGGTTAAAGGATGGGTATTCCTGTTTGGTGAGGTCATTTTGTTGTGTTCGTTTTGTGTGCATGGTTAAGGGTTGGAATCTGAGAATACTGACTGGTACTCCTGTCATCTTTTTGGAGAATACAAAAGAGGATATTTGGGAAAGATGTTAGTAGGGATAGACGTAATATGATATGGACTTAATTAGATTACTAACTTTTACTGTTTATGATATAGAACAATGGGTATCTCTCGTGATTCACGTCATAAAAGATCAGCTACTGGTGCCAAAAGGGCTCAGTTTAGAAAGAAGAGAAAGTTTGAATTAGGTAGACAAGCTGCTAATACTAAGATTGGTACCAAGAGAATTCATTCTGTTAGAACTAGAGGTGGTAATGAAAAATTTAGAGCTTTGAGAATTGAAACTGGTAACTTCTCTTGGGCTTCCGAAGGTGTCGCCAAGAAGACCAGAGTTGTAGGTGTCGTCTACCACCCTTCCAACAATGAATTGGTTAGAACCAACACTCTAACTAAGGCTGCCATTGTTCAAATTGATGCTACTCCATTCAAGCAATGGTATGAAGCTCATTACGGTCAAACTTTAGGTAAAAAGAAGAATGTCAAGGGTTCTGCTGAAGAAGAAACCATTAACAAGTCTAAAAATGCTGAAAGAAAATGGGCTTCAAGAGCTGCTTCTGCCAAGACTGAACAAGCTGTTGAATCACAATTTGGTGCTGGTAGATTATACGCTTGTATTTCTTCAAGACCAGGTCAATCAGGTAGATGTGATGGTTACATTTTGGAAGGTGATGAATTAGCCTTCTACTTAAGAAGAATGACCGCTAAAAAATAAATAAGCACTTTAATGTAATTTAATGGCAATATAATATATAAGTTTTAACTTTACAGAATACAATTTGTAGCATTATTTCAACCAGATAAATATTATTACTAGAACTCTCAACGTCATAGCATTTGTTTGTTTACTGTAAAGACAAATATATGTTAGATGTACCTTTTCATACGTTCTTCAATTAACGTTACGGTTGGTATTGATCAATATTCATTCACCGTTAATGAAAATGCACAATTTTATGGTATAAAGAATATACCAAAGGGAATACATCTTATTTATTTCCAACAAGAGAAGTCGAATACTTTTAGATACGGTTATTGGTTTAATTCTGAGTCTATCAATCCAACAGAATCATTACTTCTTCAATATGATTCTAAAGATGAGATATTTGAAATAATTGAAAATTTTGATGTTAACGAACAATTAAAGTTTCAACATTTAATGGTGAATTACCCATCAGTATCTGATGTTACTGAAATCGATTGGTTTGTTTTAAGTGAATATCTAAATTGGGATCAAATTATTAAATATTTCAATAAATCAACCTCTTCATCGTCACGTTTATTATATGTTGATTCAACACTAAACACAAATGAAGAGAAGAAGTTGTTAACAGAAAGGTTAAAACTTGATTTGGGTAAGAGTTCTGATGATGATTATTTAAACTATACACCTATTGAATTCAAGTCAAATATAGCTATTAGGCCTTCTCACGAGATGGAGGATTTTTTAGATAAATCATATTACTTGAATAAAATAATATTGCCAAGTTATTATAATAATAATATTTACAGGTTGTTTTGTGAATTGCAATTCTCCTTCTTAAACAGTATGATATTTGCCAATTATGGGTCTAATATGCAATGGCATAGTCTGATAGAATTACTTTTAAATAGTTCTGAAACTTCAGACAAGGACATAATATTGAAGAAGTTGGATAAAATGCTTTCAGAACAAATAAGTTCATTGCCTATGGAATATATTGATTATACCATTAATGGTGAGACGTGGGATAAATTTTTAAATAAATCTTTAAACGGTGAGAAATTAACGTCGACTAAATCTAGTTTACTTCAAAGACTACCTGAACTTACTGCAATTTGCGAATTAGGAGACGAAATTGAAGAACTTGAATCCATTGAGGGACCACCTCCTGTATTTTATCCAAACATTGATAGTGAAGATGAAACTGATCAGTGGGAACCTACTGTAATCAGTGGAGTTTACCATAACACAAGATGAGGAAAGAGCGATATCGATGTAATTATATCAAACTCCTACTCCTAATTCATAGGTCACAGGCGACTGAATAGATGGCAGAAAAGATACAGTATAAGTAGTGTAAAATTTGTCAACCTAAGTGTATCTAAAAACTATAAAATTCTTGAGAAGTAACAACGAATGCAAATGTCGGTACTTTGACTCAAGAAACCTGGATGTCTATAGCTGAAACATAGGCCAGCGAACAGCCTTAAATTAATATCCATATTAAGGGAAAAGGAAACATGAACAAACTAATGATAAATATCTCAAAAGAGAGAGTCTGCATTCAAAATGAAATATATATATTTTTGCCTAACCAATATTTCAACAAGATAGATGTTTTAACATATATAATTATAAGTATTATTAGAGCAGTTAGATTGGATTTAAAAACCCAATCGACTAGATGTTCTCCCCCACGAATATTAGCAAATTCGTAAAAACATCAAACATCAAACATCAAACATCAAACATCAAACAGATCTAAATAGTATTTAAACAAGTATTCCCTTTAAACCTCTCATTGGCAAGAAGAACAGAAAGAATCATTAGAAGCCATCCCGTGGTCTCCAGGATTGATACCACCATGAACACTACGAACAATCCCTCAAAAAAAAAGACTCAACACATCTTACACACTAAAAACATAAGATATGCTTAAAACTACAACTACAACTACATCTAAAACTAACAATCTAAACCAATCAAGTAAACCATTCCATAATTGAATTTTACTGTCATCGTCTATATATCTATCTTCGTACTCATCTATCTCATCTCCTCTACAAAGCTTAGATTCGAAAACTCTCAGCTGATTACTGCGAGATATTTCGAAAATTCCTTTAAAGTATGGCAAATTCTAGAAACCTCCAGAGCTTTAAAGTAATTTCGAATTCGAACTCGAACTCGAACTCGAATATGGTGATGGTTGATAGTTTAAGGATTAGTAGAAGAGGATATTGAGGTTAAGAAGAGTTTGTTAAGAAGAGTTTGTTAAAGGCTTTGGATTTGATCTTGGTGATTGTGGAGTTTTGTATATGTGGAATGCAGTTTTAAAACTGAAGAACGAGTCTTTCTTATACGTAGATTACATGTAGAACGGTCATATGATGAATGATCAATGCATGTTTTTTAGTATATTACTTACTGTAGTAATCTTGAAATTTGGTTGCTAGAACGTTTAAGAACGATACTAAGCTCTTAGTTTTGAGGGGATTATATGGTGGTTCGTATTATCTGGAACGTTCTGGATTGCAGGTGACTGTCGTTGTAGATTCTTCGAGATCAGGTTAGGGGGGGAGAGCCTAGTACGAGATGGTTCTGGTTGTTTCCCAAGAGATAGAAGAAGACTAAGGACATATTATATAGTGTAGTCAGATGCTAGAGAGAGCTTGAAGATTAGAAAAATTAAAGGTATATAAGAAGAATGCATTTTAAACCAATTGGAATTATGTTTTGTAATTGTTCAATTGTTTTATTGTCTATATTTGTTATATAATAAAAACCTCAAGAATATTTACTATTGTCAATTAGATTTTATCTATAAGATTAAATACTAGTCATAGTTAATTCGAGACAGAAAATACTTTAAAAAAAACACTAAAAAAATTATTATTAATTAAACCTTTAGGATGACTAAAGCTGTTGGTATTGATTTGGGTACTACATACTCATGTGTTGCTCATTTTGCTAATGATCGTGTTGAAATTATTGCAAATGACCAAGGTAACAGAACTACTCCTTCTTATGTTGCATTTACTGACACTGAAAGATTGATCGGTGATGCTGCTAAGAATCAAGCTGCTATTAATCCAGAAAACACTGTTTTTGATGCTAAAAGATTAATTGGTAGAAAGTTTAACGATCCTGAAGTTACCACTGACGCTAAGCATTTCCCTTTTAAAATTATAGACAGAGAGGGAAAGCCAGTTATTCAAGTTGAATTCAAAGGTGAAACTAAAACTTTCACTCCTGAAGAAGTCTCTTCAATGGTTTTAACTAAAATGCGTGAAACTGCTGAAGCTTACTTGGGTGACAAGGTTAACGACGCTGTCGTTACTGTTCCTGCTTATTTCAATGATTCTCAAAGACAAGCTACTAAGGATGCTGGTACAATTGCGGGTTTAAACGTTTTAAGAATTATCAATGAACCTACTGCCGCTGCTATTGCCTACGGTTTGGACAAGAAAGGTACCACTGAACATAATGTATTGATTTTCGATTTAGGTGGTGGTACTTTCGATGTTTCTTTGTTATCCATCGATGATGGTGTTTTTGAAGTCAAAGCTACTGCTGGTGACACTCACTTGGGTGGTGAAGATTTCGATAACAGATTGGTTAATCACTTCGCTGAGGAATTCAAGAGAAAAACTAAGAAAGACTTGACCAGTAACCAAAGATCTTTGAGAAGATTGAGAACCGCTGCTGAAAGAGCTAAGAGAGCTTTGTCTTCTTCTGCTCAAACCTCCGTTGAAATCGACTCCTTGTATGAAGGTGTAGACTTTTACACTTCCATCACAAGAGCTAGATTCGAAGAATTATGTGCTGATTTGTTCAGATCTACATTAGATCCAGTTGAAAAAGTCTTGGCTGATTCTAAGTTGGATAAATCTCAGGTCGACGAAATTGTTTTGGTTGGTGGTTCTACCAGAATTCCAAAGGTCCAAAAATTAGTTTCTGATTTCTTCAACGGTAAGCAACCAAACAAGTCTATTAATCCAGATGAAGCTGTTGCTTACGGTGCCGCTGTTCAAGCCGCTATCTTGACCGGTGACACTTCTTCCAAAACTCAAGACTTATTGTTACTAGATGTTGCTCCATTATCCTTGGGTATTGAAACAGCAGGTGGTATCATGACCAAGTTGATTCCAAGAAACTCCACTATTCCAACTAAGAAATCAGAGACTTTCTCTACCTATGCTGATAATCAACCAGGTGTTTTGATTCAAGTCTTTGAAGGTGAAAGAACCAGAACCAAGGATAACAACTTATTAGGTAAGTTTGAATTAGCAGGCATCCCGCCGGCCCCAAGAGGTGTTCCTCAAATCGAGGTTACCTTTGATATCGATGCTAATGGTATTTTGAACGTTTCAGCAGTCGAAAAAGGTACTGGTAAATCTAATAAGATCACCATTACCAATGATAAAGGTAGATTATCAAAAGAAGATATCGATAGAATGGTATCAGAAGCCGAAAAGTTCAAAGCTGAAGATGAAAAGGAAGCCGAACGTGTGCAAGCAAAGAATCAATTAGAATCTTATTCCTTCAGTTTGAAGAATACAGTTAATGAAGCATCTTTCAAAGAAAAAGTTGGCGAAGAAGATGCCAAAGCTGTTGAAACTGCAGCACAAGAAACTATTGATTGGTTAGACGCCTCTCAAGCTGCCTCAACTGAAGAATATAAAGATAGACAAAAGGAATTGGAAAGTAAAGTCAATCCAATTATGACTAAATTCTACGGTGCTGCTGGCGGTGCCCCAGGTGGTATGCCAGGTGGAGCTCCAGGTGGAGCCCCACCAGCTGAAGAATCAGGACCAACTGTTGAAGAAGTTGATTAGTTTTGATCCAAACCATTAAAATTAATTCAATGCCCTCCCTTTTAATGCCTGTTACGTCTCTCTTTTGATCTAATATTTATCTATACATACCTTTCTTTTTACCCTATTCTTTAACAAATACATAACCTACATTTTAATATTTTTATCTATAAATAAATAAATAAATTAGACTCTGTATTAAAGCTAATAATTAAATTCTTCAACTTCAAAATAATTTACAAATTAAATCAAGAAGTATATTCCTCAACTTTTTGGCTCTCTTCCTATATAGTATCTACTAAATTTTTCAATTTTAAACCATTTTGAACCTTTCAAATTCAAATTCAAAGAATTTAACTTGAATCTCAGTATATGAGATTAGATTACAAATCAAATACTCCTATCATATCCACCACCACCTCCTTCCATTACAATGACTAATTACCACTATTGATAGGTTACCTTAAAACCTTTAAACCTTTCGATCTTTAAATATCAAAAACGTTATAGATGATGAAATTTTTTTTTGCATAATAAGCAAAATTTTTCACTTTCGAAACTAATTAAATCTTAGAGTCATCGAATAAAACTTGTGATATAATTGCAAGGTTAAATTTGATCTAATGGTTTGCACTGATATATCTTATTGAATATTTGGTTTTTGTAATTGAAGTTTAAGAGGTCGACTAGATTTTTTATACTTTTTTTCTTTTAGTTAAGAGAAGAAAGCTATAGAGGAGAAGAAGAGAAAAACGAAGATGTCAGAGAATAGTAATCATTTTTCATTTCCAAAGGAAGAAGAGAAGGTTCTTTCCTTTTGGAATGATATTGACGCTTTCCATGTCTCTTTAGAGTTGACTAAGGACAAGCCAGAATTTTCCTTTTTTGATGGTCCTCCATTTGCTACTGGTACTCCCCACTATGGTCATATTTTAGCATCCACCATCAAAGATATTGTTCCAAGATATGCTACCATGACTGGCCATCACGTTGAAAGAAGATTTGGTTGGGATACTCATGGTTTGCCAATTGAACATATCATTGACAAGAAATTAGGTATCACTTGTAAGGAAGATGTCTTTAAATATGGTATTGATAACTATAACAGAGAATGTAAAGCCATTGTTATGACTTATGCCGAAGAATGGAGAAATACCATTGGTCGTTTAGGTCGTTGGATTGATTTCGATAATGATTATAAGACTATGTATCCATCTTTCATGGAATCAGTTTGGTGGGCTTTCAAGCAATTACACGACAAAGATCAAGTTTACCGTGGTTTCAGAGTTATGCCATATTCTACTGGTTTAACCACACCATTAAGTAATTTCGAAGCTCAACAAAACTATAAGGATGTTAATGATCCAGCTGTCACTATCGGTTTTAATGTTATCGGTCAAGAAAAAACTCAATTGGTTGCCTGGACTACTACCCCATGGACATTACCTTCAAACATGGCTTTATGTGTTAACCCAGAATTTGAATATGTTAAAATTCACGACGAAAAGAAAGATTGTTACTACATCTTATTAGAAAGTTTGATCAAAGCTTTATACAAGAAGCCAGCCGCTGAAAAATTCAAGATCGTTGAAAAGATCAAGGGTTCCGAATTAATAGGTTTGAAATACGAACCTTTATTCCCATACTTTTACGAAGAATTCAAGGAAACTGCCTTCAGAGTTATTGGTGACAGCTATGTCAGTAACGATTCTGGTACTGGTATTGTCCACAACGCTCCAGCCTTTGGTGAAGAGGATTACAACGCTTGTTTGAAAAACGGTGTCATCTCAGAGGATACTATGTCCCCAAACCCAGTCGATGATAACGGTTGTTTCACCGATAACATCACTGACTTCAAGGGCATGTATGTCAAGGATGCTGATAAAGAGATTATCAAGAACTTGACTGCTAGAGGTAACTTATTGTTAGCAACTCAAATTCGCCACTCTTACCCATTCTGTTGGAGATCTGACACCCCGTTGTTGTACCGTAGTGTTCCAGCTTGGTTCGTTCGTGTTAAGGATATCGTTCCAAAGATGTTGGACTCTGTCCTAAACTCTCATTGGGTTCCAAACACTATTAAGGAAAAAAGATTCGCTAACTGGATTGCCAATGCCCGTGACTGGAACGTCTCAAGAAATAGATACTGGGGTACTCCAATCCCATTATGGGTTTCTGATGATTTCCAAGAAATTGTCTGTATCGGTTCTATTCAAGAATTAGAAGAATTATCCGGTGTCACTGGTATTACCGACTTGCATCGTGATACTATTGACAAGATCACTATCCCATCTAAGCAAGGTAAGGGTGAATTGAAGAGAATTGAAGAAGTTTTCGATTGTTGGTTTGAATCTGGTTCTATGCCTTACGCATCTCAACATTATCCATTTGAAAATACCGAAAAATTCTCTCAAAGAGTTCCAGCTAACTTCATTTCTGAAGGTTTGGATCAAACTAGAGGTTGGTTCTATACTTTAAGTGTCTTGGGTACTCACTTATTCGGTACAGTTCCATACAAAAACGTTATTGTTTCTGGTATTGTCTTGGCTGCTGATGGTAGAAAGATGTCTAAATCCTTGAAGAACTATCCAGATCCAAACATTGTCTTGAACAAATATGGTGCAGATGCTTTAAGATTGTACTTAATCAATTCTCCAGTTTTGAAGGCTGAAAGTTTGAAGTTTAAGGAAGAAGGTGTTAAAGAAGTCGTTTCCAAGGTTCTATTACCATGGTGGAACTCCTACAAGTTTTTGGAAGGTCAAATTGCCTTGCTAAAGAAAAACTCTGATATTGACTTCAAATATGATCCAACTGTCAAGAGTGACAATGTCATGGATAAATGGATTTTGGCTTCAATGCAATCATTGGTTCAATTCATTCACCAAGAAATGGCTGAATACAAATTATACACTGTTGTTCCAAGATTGTTGAACTTTATTGACGAATTGACCAACTGGTACATTAGATTTAACCGTCGTCGTTTGAAGGGTGAAAATGGTGTTGAAGATTGTTTGAAGGCTTTGAACTCCTTATTTGATGCTTTATTCACTTTCGTTCGTGCTATGGCACCATTCACACCATTCTTGTCCGATAGTATCTACATGAGATTGAAGGAATTCATCCCAGAATCTGTCTTGTCTGAGTTCGGTACTGATTCTAGATCTGTTCACTTCTTATCATACCCAGTTGTTAACGAAGATTTGTTTGACGAAGGCATTGAAAAGGCTGTCTCAAGAATGCAATCTGTCATTGAATTAGGTAGAAACATTCGTGAAAAGAAGACCATTTCTTTGAAGACTCCATTAAAGAGTTTGGTTATCTTGCATGGTGATGAAAAATATTTGAAGGATGTTGAAAATTTGAAAAACTACATCATTGAAGAATTGAATGTTCGTGACGTCATTATTACTAGTGATGAAGAAAAATACGGTGTCGAATACAAAGCTGTTGCAGACTGGCCAGTTTTGGGTAAGAAGTTGAAGAAGGACGCCAAGAAGGTTAAGGATGCCTTGCCAAAGGTTACTTCTGACGAAGTACGGGAATATTTGACCACCGGTAAGATTGAAGTTGCTGGTATTGAATTGGTTAAGGGTGACTTAAACGCCATCAGAGGTTTACCAGAATCTCAAGTTCAAGAAGGTCAAGAAGCTAGAACTGATCAAGAAGTTTTGATCATTTTGGACACCAAGATATACCCAGAATTAAAGACTGAAGGTTTAGCCAGAGAATTAGTCAACAGAATCCAAAAGTTGAGAAAGAAATGTGGTTTGGAAGCTACTGATGATGTTATGGTTCAATATGAATTGGTTAAGGACACTATCGATTTCGAAGATATTGTTAAAGAACATAATGAAATGTTGACTAAGACATGTAGATCCGATATTTGTAAAGATGCTGGTAGCAGAGGTGATGCCATCGCTGACGAAGAACAAACCATCAATGACACCGTCTTCAAGTTGAAGATTTTCAGATTATAGATATTTTTTTGTATTGTATAATTGCTTTTATCTACCCTACGTTATAATAAAAAAAATTTAAAATATATTATTATAAAATCAGAAGCAGCTCCAATTGAAGCCCTTGAAAAGTGATACAATAGGAGAAATGCAAACTAAATTCAAGGAAATTTTCTTTGTAATTGATTAAAGGGTCGCAATTCTTACAAATTATATCATTTTATCAATTTTCCTACATTTTTCTTAAAATTTCCCATCGGCTAACCTTTCTTGAAGTTCTTAAAGAAATAAAGTTTAAATCTTCCTTAATAGATTAAACACGTAATGTAAAAAAAAAGGTTTAAAAGGAGATAGTAGTTGATGAAAGACTATTCATATTGTAAGAAGTTGTGGTTTCGATGGTACATGCAGATATGGATAAGGACCTGAATTCAAAGTTGATGAACAATATTGATTCGTCACCTTTCAGGTTGAATGATCAGGAACGGGAAGCTAGTAGTGAATTAAGTTCACCAAATAGTCATCGCTTCTATCTGACGCCAAGGAAGGGAAACACACGTAACGATGATGACATTGACAGTATTTACGATTCTGTTGCTGAACAGGACAGTTCCCTTGTTGACGATATTCTCTCTAGTAGGAAGGTATCTCTGCGTCAAATGAACAGGAAGCTTTCGATGAGTTCGCCAACTCATGGAGGAGTCAGACAGGGAATGCAAAAGTCTCAAAATCAATTGAAACAGGACTCGAGAAGGAACAAGATAAGAGAGAGAAGACAAGTCAGCAATCGTGGTGGGATTGAATCAATGGAGAAGTTCATCATGGAAAGTGAAAGGTCTCATGAACTCGAACAGTTGAAACAGATTGCCCAAGAAAACGTAGTTTCTGAAACATTCTTGGAAGATATAGAAAGAGAATCCAAAGAAGATGAATCCGATGATGAATTGATAGAACTTCTACAAAGTCAAGGACATTGGGAACAAGAATTAGAATATCTTTTAAAAGACTTATCGATCACGTGATACATTTTTATTGATTTGTGTATTTTTACCCGGACAACACAATATGTCCCAAAAGGGTAAACAAATACGAACTCCTTTCACGTGACCATCTCCGACTTTTGTATTGCGGTAAAGGGAGAAGGACAATCGTACTGCGGATAATTACTCGTTTATTCTCTAATAGGGGATTTGCGATGAATTTTTGTTTGAAATGGTTTGATATAAAAAGAGCCATTAAAAAATTTAAAATAAGTTTTTATATTTCCTAATTAACATCTCAGATGAGGTGAAGTATTTTAGGAATATTTTTAGTACTATCTGTGGTAGTTGGATCAACGATATTTTAGTTTCAGATCAAGAGGTATTGATTGTTTAGATACTGTTGTTCTTTATAGGAAGGAAATTTTTTTGATTTATTTTATTTTAAGGAAAAATTACAGTTATAGAGAGCCAGTTTTACTCAGGCTTTAATTTACTAGACGTAGTTTGTTTTATATTGATTAAAAATTTTGTGGGTATTTGATTTGATTTGGTTGTGAATTACTGGACGTCAAAAAAATAAAAAAATTAGAGTTATATATACAATGAAATCAAGTTTTAAATCAGAATATCCTTTTGAAAAGAGAAAGACTGAATCCGAAAGGATTACAGAGAAGTTTCAAAATAGGATTCCAGTTATTTGTGAAAAAGCAGAAAAATCTGATATTCCTGAAATAGATAAGCGTAAATATCTAGTTCCATCTGATTTGACTGTAGGTCAATTTGTCTACGTTATTAGAAAAAGAATTATGTTGCCTCCTGAAAAGGCTATTTTCATTTTTGTTAATGATACTTTACCACCAACTGCAGCTTTGATGTCTGCCGTTTACCAAGAGCATAAGGACAAGGATGGATTTTTGTATGTCACTTACTCTGGTGAAAACACTTTTGGTTCTTTATAAGTGATTGCTTAATCAAGAATTTATTTCTTTAATTCTAATATTTAATTTTTTATTGCATAACACGATAATTTAGTCATACGATAATGAGGTAGATGGTAATTTATTATATTTTTTTTATTTTATATGCGTTATGTTTCTGTATTCATATTATTGATTCTTCGTTTCTTCGTCATCTACATATGTTTATATTTATATATATATATATATATCGATGTAGATATAGATATGTTTATCTGATGAAAGGTAAAATAAATAACGTACATTCATCTAAATGTTGACCTCAAATTACTTATTTCTTTTTACTTTCGTTGGTGGTGGTGTATTTGAGATCATTACAAATCTTTCTACAATTATCCTGTCACTATTGCTATATCTAGAGGGACACTCTCTCAACCCTCCAACTATTCCCGAAGCCAATCGTCATCACCATCATCATTCTCACTTCAAATCATATATCTAAGTTGTTTTCTTACAAGAGAATGGATGGATCAAAAGAAAGAATCTACATCTAGAACCTTGGGATTTATTCATATTATAGTATTTACTTATACTTTTGAAATGCAAAACATAGTTTTATTTCTATCTTATGTCTAAATTTAATATTTGTTTTTTATTAATTCAACAAGAAGCAATTTTACTACAAACATATATTGCTACATTATGATAGTTATAAATTCGAATATCCTTCTTCTTAAACATTTCGTTCAACCCAATTCCCTATATCTTCCTTGTATAATTTGATATGATTTAGACCTATTCTATCTTACCTAATCGTCTTCATAAGATAAAGTGACAGCATCTGCCAGTTGGTGAGGTCACTATATAAAAATGACACAAATTATAACGAAGGTGACAGTTATTAAAGAAGTTCTTCCTTTGAAGGCAGTTAGAGGTTCTTATTTGACACAAATGACATTCAATACAAGGTGGATTAAATATTTTTAATTTAGCAACTTCTTCTACCTGTTTGTTCTGTGATTATTTTTTGTCTTTAATATCGATCTTAGTTTACCAACTTCTAACTCAACAGCAACCGCAACATGGATAATAAAATTAATAAGATTCAGAAGAAAAAACTCCCATTGTCAAGCAAAAATACTAATGTGGTTACAAATCTCCATGTCAATTCTACGAATCAGCCTCGTAATAGACAAAGAGTTTTGAAGAATAAAGGAACTATTTTCGATGACCCTATAAGAGACTCTAATGTGATCTTGGAACCTACTAAGAATACTAATTTAGATTTACTTATAAAATTTGGTAATGAGAGACAGCGGAGAAGGTTGTCCAATGTAAATAATCTTGAGAATCAAAAATGCAATCCTGTCCATTTAAATTCAGAGTTCAATCTAGGATCAATCGTTGAACAAAATCAACAACAAGTTCCATCTCAGAAGATTGAAAATAATACACAACTCAAGGAAAAAGGTCACAATGGTGATTCATTGAGTAGGATAAAACTTCGAGAACTGCAAAGTACAATCTTATCGCTGGAAGAGTCAGCTTTCCAATGTCAACACGGAATATGTGATCAGATGAAGTATCCATATCTGGACTCCATGAGAACTTGGTTCCTCTTTGATATGGAGATGACAATTGATGGAACAATAAATTTAAGGAATTCATGTTATCAGCAATACGTTTATAATAAGCTTGATATGATGTGGCCAAAATGCAATACCCTTTACGATGCAGTCCCAGTAGGATCAGAAGACTTCCCAATTGAGCAATTGTTCATTAGAGAAATCAAACTCGATCCAAAGCCCAATAAGAAAGCTATGGATTTGGAGACTGAGTTGGAAAATGTGTCAATAGATATGGAAAGTATTATGGAAACGACCAAGACTGATGACATGAATAAATATGTTTTTAAGAAGAAGATTCCACCTAGTCTTCTTTCAAGAAGAAATAAAAAAGAAATATTCGATGAAATACCAATAAAAGCAGATGAGGTAATTAATAATATGAATACTTCTTCTTCATCAAGAAACTCAGACATTCTTTTCATGGATGCCAATGAGGACGGTGATGAAGGTGAGTCTGTGGCACATAAGAAAAGAGTTAAATCCTGCTTTCTGGAGAAAAAAGTAAGTACTTTGGAAGGGTTGGTATTGCCAAAGTTAAATAAATGATATCTTTTCAACTTCCTGCTAATCTATATTTTAAAAAATAGGTTAAACTAAATTAGATTAAAAATAATATTTAGTTTTACGAAAAGTTTTTTACTTTATACCATTTTAATAAAAAAAAGAATCTTGATTCAAAATTAATTTTGAAGAACAAATCCTCAAACTTAATGATTTGTGCGATTAAGATCCCATATCTCAACATTAACCTATACTTTTAGCGTAACTAACAACGATACATACATAATGAACATTATATAATATATTGTGATGCTGTATCCAAAGGATATATATACAAAAGGGAAAAATAATATTGTAAAAAAATGCATAATTTATAACATATCTCCTGGAATTTTATGTCAATGACTATCAACTCATCTCATCAGAACAATTCCTTTTAAACCTTTTATGCAATGACCTAATACCTATAATTATAAAATAGTATTAACCGCATACCATTTTATTAACAGAAAAAAAATATAAGGAAAACAAAACCGAGTTTTGAAAGATATTAATTAGCTCCAAACACTCATATCATTACTCCAGATACCGAAAGATCCACCAGAGGTGGATGAGGTAACATTTGCATGATTTGAACCCCAACCAAATGAAGACTCGCCCATCAACAATGTATTAGAACCACCAAATGAGGTAGATGAGCTGTCATTAATAAAATTTAAATTACCTGAAATATTATCATTGCCCATAGCAGCTGAATTAACATTAGCATTGGTAGAAGTTGATCCTGATGCAGAATTAGATGGTGAAATATTCATTGGCGAATTTGAAGCAAAAGCCAAAGAGCTTGTGCTATTATTAGTAGTACCCAAGGATATAGAAGAAAGTCCATTAACCAAATCAGCACTAGTTGAAGGTGCTAACGGTGTTGTACCTACCGGTGTGGAAACTGAACTTCCTGGTAAAATCGAGCTCCCCAAATAACTAGGAAATTGTAAACTGTTGACCATTGGTGAATGATACTGAGAACCTATTTCACTAGAATTGCCAGGATATATGTAATCAAAATTACTACTATTAAAACTTGATGGAATTGACGAGTTCGTCATTGAGGAGTTCATCATTCCTGTGTTTACCTTTAAGGATGATTGTAATTGAGAATTATCATTTTGATATAACGAAGAGTTATATTGAGACAGTGAACTATTACTTCCACTGTTGTTTGAATTATAATACATTGAAGAATATGTTTGCTTCAAATGAGAAGCCATCATATTATTCTGGGAATATGGCGAAGAATGATTTCTATTATTAGAATTCTCATTACTATTATTATTGCTATCATTAGAATCACTAGCACCATAATATTTAATGTTTGGGTTATTGTATCTATTATAACCCTGTTGATTATAGTTTCTCTTTCTAAAGTTACCCACACCGTTATCATCTTTATGATTATTATTACCATTGCCATCATTATGACTATGATTATTATTATTATTGTTATTATTACCATTACTGTGGTTGTTATTCAAATTGTCATTACTTGCATTATTGTACTTATTTTGAATAGATCTTTTATTCATACCCATCATTCCCATAATGTTACCATTCATAATGTTATCGTAATTACTGTTTCCACTGTTACCATTATTGTAATTTTTGTAATTATTACCTCCAGATATCTTATATGCATTAACTCGAATGTTATTATACCTAGCTTGATGCTGATGCTGATGCTGATGTTGCTGTTGATGAGAAGTCATGTTAGGTGGAGACATGCTCTTTAAAATTTGATACTGGTTGATATAACTGTCCATATCCTCAATTTGAGAAAGAAATGGAACGCTCACAATTTTACCTGGCATGATCAAAGTAATCAAAAGCAAAAATGAATAATAATATCAACAAATCGAAAGCCAAATAAAACAAATGCCAGTACAATACAACCTACCCAAAATATAATCCAATCCAATAACTATCAAAATGATATTATTGATAATAAAAAAATAAATAAAATAAAACAAACCAATACCCGGGACTGATAAAAAAAAAAATTCAAAACCACAGCCTGAAATCAAATAAGTTCAGTTGATAAAATTCAATCTAAAATCACAATTAGGACTAGTAAAATAAATCCTTATGCCTCGTTCTTCTATTACAAGAACCTTCCTTTGACCTCAAAAAGATTCCTTAGATCAACCTCTTCTTATACTTGAATTTCCTCCAGAAGTCTACTCCAGACTTAAAAAATAACCAAATATTAGAGAACACCTAAAAAGAGTCGCCGTATTGCTCTTACTTTTGACTTTTGGCAAGCAATAGTAATCTTTAAACCTTAAAGTTCCAACTCTTGGCTATATTTAAACCTTTGGACAATTTTTTTTTCACTATAAAAAAAATCGATGAGATCTCGATGAAAAATTTTTGTTTGGCCCGTGATCGATGACTATTGATAATAACAAATAAATGAATGGTGGATGGTATAGATGGGTATATCTTATAGGTTAGAAGACAGGTAATGTATTAGAATTCACCTATTTTCTCTTCTCAAGGACTTCAGAATCTGATGTTGGATGCAATATAATTACATTAGGATAATCTTGCCTATTTCCTGTGTGTCCTTGGAACCAGTCATAACTTAAAGCGTAAGCCAGAACGGTACCTTGCCTATTAAATGAGACAACTGGGATTGTGTAATTTTGTTTTGGGAATGCTTTTAATCTGTGTCTGTTGTTTCTGTCCCAGAAATTAAAACAGCCATCACTCCCCGCAGTGACAAAGGTGCCATAAATAGGATGAACAGCAATACTATTCACAGGGTACACCAATGCGTTTGATGATGGCGTATTGCCTTGATTTTGTCTATGGCATTTGAATGAGAATCCTAATTTTTTTTGTTGCATATCGTCAACAAACCTAATTGCACAACGTCCTTCAATAGAACCAATTGCAAAACTATCACCTTCATTAAAACAGGCAATTGATCTTGTTTGCCATTTCAATGGTGAAAGTGTGGACTTGAAAATATTCCCAGGATTATTTAAATCAATAATACAAATATTTCTATCAGCTGTCCCAACTACTAATAATTTACCTTTGCTATCCATCGAATATACTCTGTCCGGTAAAGCGAGTGTAGTAATTGGCTGCGGTTGTCTTAAATCCCAGTATTTGATAGTTTTATCCCATGAACCTGTCACTAAACACTCTTGATTACTTGGACCACATTGTACAAATCTTAAACTTTTAATTGCTGAAGAATGAGTTCCAATTTGTTGACTTTGCCCACTATTAACATCATACATATTAACTATATTATCACAACCTCCTGAAGCAACTTTGGAACCATCAAGTGACCATCTTGTACATAAGACTGGCTTGGCATGCTCGAATTGAGCCCTTCCTTGAGCTACACCTCCTTGAATATCCCATATTCTAACTTTATTATCCCATGAACTGACACTGAATAAAAAATCACTCTGAGGAGAAAATGCGATATCAGAAATTGAGTCCTCAGCAGCATTGTTTACTACTATATCATTCTCCATATCTTTAGTCGTAGCAATAGTCGAACCTGTGGATGATGTATTACTTCCAGAACCATAAAATGACATTTGATTATAATGATGTAATCGAAGAAGAGGGGGGTTCCTAAATATAGCTTTTCTCAACAAAAAAATCGATCAATGATATCAATGAAAATCTCAGAATAATGTACCAATCCCTTAGTATATAATATCAAGCTTTAGGGTACTCTACTACCTTATTAATTGTCTTTCTTCTCTATTTATTATTCATCATTACTAGGCTTTATAGATATTTTAAACAACTTTTAAATTTCAATGGCCTTTTGAAGAGCGGTAAAACATCTTAAAGTTTCAACACGTATTTAATGATAATAATACGAATATTGTATAATGTCACCTATTTTGTTCTAATTAAATCCAATATCCAACGAAGATCAGGTTTTGAAATAATACCATTTAAACTTTTGGAACATCTATTACTGTATGGATTAAAATCCTGCAATTTTTTAAATGTGATATTGATATATTTATTTTATCATGAAATATAAAGTAATATAAAATCTAAATTAAGATAAATAGGATAAACTGTTCTTACTGGTTGAAAATAAAAAACAGACACAAATGCTTGTTGTAATTGTAGAGAATCCTTTAAAATTAAAATACAATTATTAAAATGATGATATGAACATTCCTTTCATTTTTTTTGTTATTTCCCTTGGTTTAAAATACTTGTTTAAGCAATGACAGGTGCTAAAACTTGATTTTGAGCAACGATACCGTTAAAGTTACTGTTGATATATTTCAACAATTCGACAACCTTTTGTCTCATTTCTTCGGTTTGGAATTGTTTCAATCTTTCCATGTTTTCTTCTCTACCCAAAGTAGATTCTTGTTCTAGCTTGATTCTTTCGTTATCCTTAGTGAAGACGGCAGCTAAGAATTCAACAACCTTTGGAGTTTGAGCAGTGATGGTGGCATTGTTATCTTGGTATAGCTTCATGATAACTTGGAAGATTGGCTCATATTCTTCGTAACCAGTATTCAATGGTAAGTGAGCCAACAAGGCTGGAATTGTTTGTTCTAATGGGATCAAAGCTTGGTTTTTCAAGATCATTCTACTAACACAGCCACATGCATTAGCAAAGGCTCTGTCAAGAATTTCTCTAGTAGCTTCGTCATCTTCAGCAGTCAAAGATTTTTGATCAGCAGCACTTAATAATTGGTACATAGCCTTCAAAACTGGTTCAAAGATAGCAGAAACATCGAATGGGGCATATTGACACAATAGACCAACACCATAGGCAGCGTTACCTCTAACTTCCAAAGATTTATCAGTAGTCAATCTGATGATCAAAGCTTCCATCATTTCTTGAATGTATGGGTTAGCTTCCTTCATACCTAAGACAATTTCGGAAGTGGCACCAACAGCAGAAGATCTTTTGTTCTTAGATTTAGATTCGAATAATGCAAATAGGACTGGTTTGATGCTTTCAAAGATCTTAACGAAGTCAGCAGACAAAGCGTGGGACAAACTAACTAAAACTTCCAAAGCAACATCCAATAGCGTAGCTTCTGTTTCAGAGGCATCCAATTCTTCATCCTTTGGAACATCTTCTTCGATGTCAATGGTTTGACAAGTGTGAGTACCCTTGATAACGCTAACGACTTGAACACATAATGTTTCCAACATAGTAGAGTCACCGTTATCCATAATGATAATACTACCGAATTGTTTAATCATGTTAGCAAAATCTTCCATAACAGTAATGACCATAGAGGTTTCGAATTCATCATTCAAGTTGTTGATAGAGATTTCTCTTGCGTTTTGAATAACAGCTAATACAGAGGCGTCAACATAAGATCCAGTTGGAATACCCTTTGGATATGATTCTGGAGCAATCTTAGAAGCCAACAAGACAGCTTTAACAATGTTCCACATAGTACTCAAAGCAGTTTCCCTTAAACCATAAGATTCTTCAACTTGTTCGCTTAAGACCTTTAGGGATTGTTCAACGTATGGTAAGAAGTGTTGCTTAGTACCCAATGCCAATTCAGACAAAGCAGCGGCAGCAACTTCCTTTTCGTAAGAAATACCAGTGTTGACGGTGAATTTACTTTGAAGATCTTCTTCATTAGCTGATTCGGCGAAAGCAGCCAAATCTTCAGCATCACCATCGAAGTTAAATTGATATTCGTCCAATTCTAAAGTCTTGAAAATTTCTGGCAAGATAGTTTCCAAGAATGGAGCAAAGTTTTCACCGTAAACTTTAGCTAAGTTAGCAATAAAAGCATAACCAGATTCTCTCAATCTAGCAGAGTCAGTCTTAATGGCTTCGTAAGCAGAGTTGACTAATGGTTCAGCGAATTCAGAGAAAGCTTCAGATCTAACAGCTCTGGCCATAGTAGAGATGTTTTCAAAAGTAATAGCTCTTAATTCAATGTCGTCTTCACTCATACCTTCAATTTGAGAACAGTTTTGAATAAATTGTTCCAAATATTGTACACTGTTCTTGAAGTATGGAACGAATGCAGAACCAGCAGCGAAGGCAGCAGAACCAATTGCAGAAACAACAGCACATCTCAATTTAGAAGAGTTGTTGCTTTCTAACATGTAGAATAATTTGTTCATTAATGGTTCTAAGTATTTAGCAATGGCTTCGTAAGCAATGAATTCCAACAAACCATCTAAAGCCATAGTGGCATAGTTGTAGATAACAACATGCTTAGCAGTGTCGATAATATCAATGATTAATGGTAAGTAATCTTCGTGGAACTTGGCAACTTCATCTTGCAAATCGGTAGTCAATTGGTGGACACACTTCAAAGCAGCTAACTTGACAACTGGTTCAGAATCCTTCAAACCAGCAATAGTTGCTGGAATAATTTTGTCGAATTGAGACAAGATGTAATCTGGAGAACCAGTAACAGCAACTGAGACAGCTAACAAGATAGCTCTTCTTTCGAATGGGTTAGAAGATTGCAACATAGTTGGCAAATGTTCAATAATAACAGAAGCAACTTGTGATGGTGGTAATTCAGAGGAGGCAAAAGCTAATAATCTAATAGCAGTTAAGGATGGGGTATTTTCTTCATTTTCACCAGCTTCATCTTCGTTGTTCAATTCTTCATCTACATCAACTTCTTCAGAGGCGACCTTCAAAGCGGCGACTGTAATTTCTGGACCTAATTTACCTTGGGAAACCTTTGACTTTCTGTAAGATAAGGCAGAAATGATGAATTGAATAGAGAAAACTCTGATATCTTCATCAACTTCGCTGTTAACAGCAATTTGGATAGCTAATTTGATTAAATCAACGATGGTGTTACCTGTTAGTTGGGAATCTAATAATAAGAAATCATTCAAACAGTTGAAAATCAATTTAGCATTATTAGTATCTTCAGCCTTGATAACAACATCCAAAATGTTAACAACGGATGGAATTAAAGAAGCGAACTTGGCTGCATGTTGTGGGTTGATAGCTTCTTGTTCTTCAATCAAACCAGAAACATGGTTCAAAGCTTGAGCAGACAAAGATCTAGTTTCTAGAGAGGTGGTATCGTTAATAGTTTGACCAAACAAAGTTAAGAAATCGTCGATGAAAGCAGTCAAAGATGGGGTATAAGCTTCTAACAAAGATAATAAAATAAAGATAGAAGTTTGTCTAGTTTGAGAATCATCACCGGAAGCGGCTTGGATTAAATTTGGAACTAAATCTGGCCATTGGTTAGCTTCTAATTCTTCAGTACCAATAGCAGCAATTACACGAGCATTGGAGTGACGAATAATTTCCTTTGGTTCACTGAAAGCAGTTTGTAATAAAGATGATTTCATTTGTTGTTTGATAGAATCATCCAATGATTTCCAATATTTAGGAACTAATTTTCTAGCTTCAACACCAGCCAATTGTTTCAAAGCATCGTCATTACTGTTTTGTAAGATATGAATTAAAGCTGGAACTGTGTTTGGTTGGGTGTAGAACTGGGATTGCAAAGTCTTTGTAGCTTCTTTTAAACCAGCGGAATCTGGTTGAACAATCGCACTTAAAGTTTGACCTAATTGAGTTAAAAATTGTTCGTCCATGATTGATGTACTATTATATTTTTAGATAATAACTAAATTCCAGAACTAAAACTTAAACTTCAAAAATTAAAAAAAGAAGTGTATCTGGAAAAATTGTACAATTTTAAAATGAATTACACAACTTCAAAAAGTAGAAATAAATAGGTAGAATGAAAACAAAAGTTATAGCAATGATATGACACTACCACCGAACAATAATGAAAAAAAAGAATAAGGCTATGTAAAATCTTTTTCTTTATCAATGAATACTCGCAATAAAAAAAAATTGATAGTGGATACCAAAGTTACTGAACGATCAGAGACACCTATTTTGAATGTGTTATATATGTATATATATAAGGAGGTTCCCAAGATTTAAATCAATAGAAATTAATCAAGTATATCCAATTAAGATATCAATAGAGTTCTCGAAATAGGATTGTATCTGTGGATATGTTATGTGTTATCATTAGAATCAAATCATCATCTCATCTCATCGCATGCATTTTTTCTTTTCAAAATTTTTTCAAGAAAATTTTACAATACGTATATAATGATTATAAATGATTTTGAATATGCGGGTAACATATGCTGTTTGGGCGGCAGGATAGAGCTGGATAATACCGATTTGTATGTGCAGTCTAATAGTAATCAGGTTATCATGTATGATTAGTATGTTAGTGCTTATATACATAGATACATATATAGATGTATATGATTATGTGTTTGTATATTTGGCATATCAATGGGATAGAATAGATATACAGGCATTATGTCACTTATTTACGATAGTCAGAGGTGGAGGGGAGGGGATCAATACATACAGCGGTTGAAATGTAGCTTTTAATCACCGTTAGGAGGGATTCGTGAGTGTTTGTATGTATGGAGGAGAAGTGGGAGAGAGAACAGAGACGAGATGGATCTCATCTCATATACTAAGTCTTAGATCTTGCTCAATTTCATCTAGTTTGGAGTCAATATCATCAACTTCAATCCCACTTAACTTTTTATACTTCAAAATCTTGGAAGAAGTCTTGTTAGTTGCAGTTTTTTCAACTATCTCTCTGATTAGTCTTTTCTTATTAGCCTTCAATTTATTCAACTCTGCAAGCAGTCCTTCGTATTCCTCAGTTCTTGTCAATTTGTCGTTTTCAGCAGCAGCAAGATCTGGACGATGTTTATTCTCCTCCTTTATTAACTTGACTAAATTATTGGATTGTGCTCTCTCCAATTTCATATATAATGTATGCTTTTGTTCTTCAACTTCATTCTGTAATGCCATTATAATATTCTCAAGATTTGTCATAGAATTAATGTTATGAGAACCATTATTGAATTGGTTGAATATCACTTTCTTTTGGGATTTAGTCTTGATAATTTGCTTATCGATAATGTCTATGCTATGTTTTGTCTTTTCCACTTCTGTTTGCATTTCATCAATCTGTACCCTAATTTCTTCTGTTAGTTTCTCAGATAATTTTGCTAATTGCGATGCAATTTTGATCGATTCCGGTATATCCTCCAATTCGTTGTTACCAATAGGTAAAATAGGCGATGGAGCTTCTAATAATGTTACAGGTTTCTCTAAAACAGGTTTAGTAGAATCTATAGTTGGCTTTGTCTTGTATAATGTCGGTGAATGTTTTAATAATTGTTTATGCAATGGTTCTGCACTATCCATAACAGTTGATGAAACCATGTTCTCAATGGTCGAAATATCTTCCATTATAGTACTAATATTGTTCATTTCATTTTCAACATCTTTCTTATCATTGGTAACCAATGGTGTACTTATACCTAAGTGTTGGTGATCTAACAATTGGTGCTTAAATGAATCATCGCCAGATTCCTTACTTGGCTTGGAAGAACTCATTGTCTGCAAGTCGTTTTGTAAGTCTAAAACATTGTCAAAACTAGTGGTGATATTTGTACGAGATATTTGACTCGAATATAGATTGTATTTTGCCAGAATAAATGAAGGTGTTTCATTATTAAAATTTGCAATATCAGCAGACGCACCAAATTGAAGCAATGTATTATAAATATCAATGTTCATATTCAAAGCAGCCAAATGAAGAACAGTATTACCCATACTATCTTGGAAATTTAAGCACATTTTAAGCAAAGAATAATCTTCAGTTCCCAGTATCTTAATAATCATATCCATATAGTAATGAATAACAGTAGGGTCTTTTGAGTTGTTTACCGATAATTCAATTAAATAATGTAATGGTAGACGGTTGTTCATGTCTGCAGATATCAAACAAACTTTTAATAATGATAATATCTCAGGAAAACTACCAGCTTTGAAACAGTTGTTATAGAAGACTAATTTTGTTACGGAATTAAAACCTCTTTTATTACATTTGAGTACATCGGCATTCAATGCCAATAATAATTTAATCAATGGGATGTTTGACATGGCAACGGCCCAATGTAATGCAGTATGTCCTTGATCATCTACTTCGAAGTTGATGTCTAATGACGGAGGTGGATGGTAAAGAGCTGGCGGTAGAGAACTTGAATTAGAATAGTCCTCTGATGATAAGGTTTGTAATATAAGGTCCTTATACTTTTCCGCCGATAGCATTGTAAATTTAGCCATATTTCTATTAGATTGGAAAGCATTTGGTGTTGCTGAACGAGATGATACAGGTGTTTGGTTTTCTTGAGAAGAAATGACATTAGTTGAAGTAGAAGACCATGAATCAGAACTTGATTGTTTTTCTCTTAAATGGTTTGAGTATTTTTGTGCAGAATATTTTAACATCATTTCTTGTTTCATTAATTTGAAATCATTCTGGGTTTTATCATGAATATTTGTTGTGTTAACAATATTTCCCTTTGGAACAATCTCTTGATCTGGACTGACAGCAAACTCTGAAATCTGAGTTTTCTTCCTCTTTTTCACTACTCTATTTGTGATTACGTTACCATTATTATGATTTCTATCGTCGATAATATCTGAATTATTCCCATTGAATGAAGATTGATGTGCATTTTCTGGTATCAATGTTAAAAATGAGTTATTATTGCCACCATTATTGTTCTGGGTATTTGAAACATTTGTTGGTACAGAAAAAAATTGCAATGGTTTTTGAGTAGCTGAATATCCATTAGGTAACGGAGTTTGATCAGTATTTATCATATGCAAAGGTGGATTTTTATTGGTACTAGTGTTTCTGCCTTCACCATTTGATAAGGTTTCTATGGTTGTATCAGTAGCGTGGATAGTATTCATACCATTTGAATGAGAAGAAGACAATTGTTGAGGTGTTTGAAATGCAATATTTTGTAAAGGACTTGGGTTTATATGCGAATTTGATCCATTGATTTTCTTGGATTTCTTTACACCTACAGATTGTGAACTAGTTGATGATGAGGTTGAATTTTTCTTTTTTGGTGTCTTATTATAGGACGAAGGAGAATTTATCCTCACACCAGGGGAATTTCTTTTCAATACACTATTTTTACTTCTTTTAACAGGAGGGTTATTTGGATCTAGTACGAAGTTAATTATAGTTGTGACGACCGGGTCAACGATGTTATATTTCTGTACTAGATTTTTAGCATCATTTAGCGGTATCCAAGTACCTTGAAATCTACCATAACCACCTTGAACCTTTTCATGTTGGATGTTATTTGATTCAATTTCCAAAACCTTCGTTCTTTTAGTCTTTGTAAAAGATGCTAATTTAAAGATTTGAGTAATGTTAATCCAATCGTTGCTTGTCCTTCTCATTACGATCCTTGATTCTGAACCACGGATATAGCACTCATAGACGTCTGTTTCTGCATATGTAGCTATTTCAATTACCGGCAGTCCTGTATTTTGAGGTAGCAAAGATGAGTTATCATTAATATTCGTGTTAGCAGAAGAGAGTTGAATCATGTTTTTCTGATTCCAATTGTTTGCTTGGTTAGAGTGAATAAAATTTACTTCTTTTGAGATTGACGCTGAAGGGTCGAAAGATAAATTTGTAGATGATTGAATGAACAAATTCATTTTTTTCTGTCTGTTTGAATTATCCTTTGACAATTTGTTTGTATCCATGATCACGGTACCGAATTCCATTTTATTATTATAAATATGATTGCATGTATTTGTTCACTTTTAAGAATTGGGAAGAGAACTGAACTGACAAAAAAAAATCGCGATATATGATTTCTAGCAATTACAATGGTTGGTTAATTAGTTAAAATATAGGAAGCAATTGGTATAGCAGTTATATGTGTGTGAAACAAAAAAAATAAAATGAAAAAAAATTAGGTTAATTAGCAAATGACACCAAAGTTATAAATATAATGGAAAGAATAAAAATATGTTTAATTTATAGCTAAGCCCAGGATGAGGATGATATAGGATAATACAGTTGTGGAGTTGATAGCAATAATTTAATCCGTCTTGAATTGTAAAGTGTGGGCTTTGATCGAAGCGAGACAGGTATTGTAACTAAACCAAAGGATCTATCTGATAACTATTCTAACTTGTATTATAGCAGATATATATATGATAGTATAATATAATATAATATAATATAATACCAATAAATAAATAAGCGACAGGAAGAGAAGGTAGGTTGTGGATTGGGGGATTAGTATTTAAATCAAAGTAATGGATGGAATGGGGATAGTTCAGGTAAGAAAAGTTCGATAATGGGTATTGTATTGTAATGAATTAATTAATTTTTATTAGTTTCGATAATTTAATTAAACTGAGAAATCTTCGAAACTTCAAAAAATTCAATAATTTCCTGATCGGGGCAAACGCCCATCACTTAACCCAAAAGGGTAAACACCGTTGGACGTGATCACCTGGACAGCTTGTGTCTTATTTTGCATTGCCAGGCAACTCTGTCACGTGAACGAATACACACCCAGATATCCCAGAGACGGACACCGAGAGAAAACGAAATATCCTGCGACGCGTAAACAATTTTTTGTTAAAACAAAAAACTCAAAAGTTGACACGAAAGAAACATAATATATATATAACAAAGCTGCACCACACCACCGATCACCCGATACGGAAACTCTTATTATCCCGATCTAACGTGATCTGGTCACGCCCTACGAGGGGAGGCATCCGAAATATTTTGAAGAGTTGCCGGCACATGATACCGTATGCTGTGCTGTGCTCTGTTGGGCTATGCGGAAACAACAGCGAAATGGCAATCTGCCGTCGTTGTGCCTCGTACTGAATGCTGAATCGTATCGGGCGAGAAAAAAACAAGAAAAAAGGGGACAAACAGAAAGAGAAAGGGGAAAAGGAATAGGAACTGGGAATGGAATTGGAATTGGGAATGGGAAACAACGGAAATAAAGGAAACATCGCAGCAGCAGTCGTCGTCCTCTGGGAAAGGTCGGTTGGTATGGATATAAGTCCGCTTTGCCAGCCATAGGGGGGTGGAGGACGGAGATATGTCCGTGTAAGTCTACATGTCATGGACAACGGCAAAAGATGCAGCACCCAAACCAAATAAAATTAAATGGAATAAAGGGATGAATATAGAACTGGGCTGTGTATCTCTGGTCCTGGTCCTGGTTAGGGGTTGTGGTGCTTCTTTTATGTATCACGTTAATTTGAATTTTGGATAAATGGATAAAGAGAGAGGGTTAGTACACATTGGTTTCCGTATTTAGCAGCGTTTGTGGGTCTGTGTGTCTGTGTGTCTGTGTGTCTGTGTGTTTTTTTCTTTTTTTGGGTTCTGAACTGAAACTGGAAACTCATTCTTGTCACATGATCAACATCAATCATGTGACTATCACATGACATGCTTTGTCTTCTTACCCTGCCTCCCCAAATCCCACGAAATAGTATAATATCACATTGTACCGGCTCCCTCCCGTCTCTTCTTGATCTTGTTTCGTAAATAGATATATAGTTTGTGGCGGTTTTAGCAAATATATCAAATCAAACCCAACTGGCAATGAGATGAGATAAACCGTTTATCTGCATTTGTAAGTGAAATAGAATCGGTTCAACTCTCTCCTTGACATCTCTGTTTCTCTATATCTGGGTAATTCTGTTTTTAACTCTACTGCTACCCTCTAACCTGGACATTCCTTAAACAATTTTTTGTTTTTTAGTCCCAAACTTTAAAGTGCAAATATAAGGCTAGCCCTCAGCAGTCACTGCTTTAAAGGTAACTGAAACTGAAACTGAAAATATACACCCAACAACTATAGAGTTTAAAACCCTTATCCATAGGGTTACATCATATTCACTATTACTTTTGTTCTCTTTTTAAAACAGAACCTGCATCTCCAGCATTCTCTCTATCATGTTGTTTAATTCCACCTCAAATCATAAAAATGCATTGGCCGACGAATTGACTACTGACAGCACTCTCAATACGATCATAAATATACATGACATCATACAACAGTCCATAAGTCAATTGAATTTTGAAACGGCAGAGTTTCTATCTGAACTCTTGTTCTCTGAATGTTCCATTTTGGAAAATTCAAATATTCACAGAATCGAATCGATTTATCTCTATTCTCTTTCTTTATATTTGAACAAAAAATATCATACTGCTTTGCAAATTTCGAAAGATTATAAAGATCTACATTTAGGTATTTCTTACATATTCGGTTTATGTTCTTTGAAACTGTCGTCTAATATAAATGACGCTATAAAGTCTCTTTCAAACATTAGAGATAAATCGATTTCAAGCTCAAGTTTAATACATTTCCCAAACTATGCTACAGTCAGTTGTCTACTGGGTAAACTGTGCAATAAACTGGATAGATCAAAGGAAAGCGCTGTATACTTCTCAGATGCTCTAAATAAAAATCCTTATCTATGGGAAGCTTATACTGAATTATCAAAAATGAGAGCAACTATAGATTTGAAAAAATTATATTCTATAATGACAAAAAAAAATCAATCACATTCTTTCTTCTCAAGAAATAAATTTAATTCAGTGACAAAAAATTTTGCAACTCCCTTTAAATCATCTTCTCATTTCCAAACAGGTTTAAGCTCTTCTTCTTCGTCGTCTTCAAACGCTTCTTCTTCTTCGACTAATACAATTTCATCAAATGGAAATAACAATAACAACAACAATAATAACAATAATAATGCATTTAATTTGAATGAATCTCAAAGTCAAAGTCTACTACAATCAGCACGTTCTAGCAACAAAAAAAGTATCCCATCAAATTCTATTTTAAATAAGACAAATGTAACAGTATCAACATCAGGGGCAGGTACACTAGTAGGTCAATCAAATATAGCAGCAGGAACTGTGACAAACTCGTCAACAAGACAATCCCCTCTCCCATCTCAACAAATTCCACAATTAATGAACCAAACCTCCAAATCATTACCTTCAACAGGCAATAGCAGCATATCTTCATCTTCACTTCATCGGAAAGGTAAATTATTGACTACCCCTCCTGCAAGAAGACAGTTAATGGAGAAAAATTCTTCCTATAAAACTCCAAGAACTCATTTCAACGATCACACAAATAATAATAACTTTAATAGTATCAATAACTTGGAAGATTCTTCATTACGTAGAAAATCTTCTTCAATAACAAAACCACAAATTTTATCACTTTCGGAACTGCTATATATATTTGCAAGAATACTAAAGGCTTCATCTTCATTCGATTCTTATAAAGCAATTAGATTGATCAACTCATTAGTTCCAAATCATATAAAAGATAGCATGCCATGGTGTCAAGCACAACTGGGTAAGTTACATTTTGAACTAGTTAATTATGACGTTTCTTTACATTATTTCACAAATCTAAGAAAATTACAACCTACCAGGGTTAGCGATTTGGAAATCTATTCAACTTTATTATGGCATCTACATGATAAAGTTAAATTAAGCATTTTAGCAAATGAACTAGTCATGAATATACCGAATGCTCCGCAAACTTGGTGTTGCATGGGTAATTTCCTATCACTACAGAAAGATCACGAAGATGCAATCAAAGCATTTGAAAAAGCAACGCAGGTAGATCCAAATTTTGCATATGCATATACTCTGCAAGGGCATGAGCATTCTTCAAACGATAGTTTTGACACTGCCAAGAATTGTTATAGAAAGGCATTAGCTTGTGATCCTCAACATTATAATGCATACTACGGTTTAGGTATGAGTTGTATGAAATTGGGGCAGTATGACGAAGCTTTGCTTCACTTCGAAAAAGCTAGATCTATTAATCCAATCAATGTAATATTAATTTGTTGCTGTGGTGTTGCATTAGAAAAATTACAGTATCAAGAAAAGGCATTAAGTTATTATGAGTTGGCATGCGAGTTACAACCATCGTCATCTTTGGCAAACTTTAAAAGGGCACATCTTCTATATTCTATGGGTAGATATAGTGTTGCATTGCAATACTTTGAAGAATTAACAAAATTGGCTCCGGATGAAGCAACTGTTCACTTCTTACTTGGTCAATTGTATCAAATATTAGGCAGAAAAAAAGATGCCGTAAAAGAATTTACAATTGCTATGAACTTAGATCCAAAAGGTAACCAATTAATCATAGAAGCTTTAGAAAAGTGTCATGCTCAAGAATAGATGTCAGAGAAATAACTATGAGTATTATGGTAATGTCTATTATATGACTTGTTTATATATAAAATTACAACCTGGAAATGCACATATATAGGAATATATACTGAAAAATAAAATGGACATCATAATCAGATATCTTCCATGCTTTTTAAATGATTCAATTAGAATATTGACTGCTTGCTGCAATACTAACCTCATCATCTACAGTTTGTGGAGCTGGAGTCAGTATAGTAGATGGCACAAACGAAGCCCTTTTGTTTGGGCTTGTAATATTGCTGTTAGAGATCATTGTCGTATTATTGCCAATTGTGTTCTCATCCGCCAACATCGTATCCGCTCCGGTGTTATATGACATAATGCTAAATCTATTTTGATTCACAGAGAACTTACTATCACGTTTATTAGATGTAATAATATTAGAAGCACGTTTAGATGTAGCTATTGGGGTCTTATTCATAGCGGCATTTTGCTCTTCCCACAATAACTGATCTTCATCTTCTTCATTTAAAAATTTATTTTCCTCTCTTAATCTAGTTTCTTCTCTAGCCTGCGAAAGCATTTCTTGAGCTTTGTTTAGAGAAACTGTCGGTGTAGAATAAGAACTTACAACAGGAACGTTTGTATCAATGTCAATAGAAGTTTTAATTAGTGCAGCCATCCATTCACGCATTTCCTCTTTGCTCTCGACTGCGAAATAATGAACTCTAGGTTGTGTAAATGTCAAACCTTTCTTGGAACCTGGTAACGGTGGTATCAATTTAAAACAATATCTACCTTTACCAGTACTTGCTGCATAAAGAGATATTAGTTTATCATCTTCTTTCGCTGGAACTACACGGTGGCCAGTAATATCTATTAAACCACGCTCTCTTGTATCGGTAGTATTTCCAAAATAAGATAGCCTTGTGCCATGTAAAGTGAAATATCTTGTTTTCCAAACACCCATCGCACCACCACCTTTCTTGCTCATCCAACCAGAACAATCAGCATCTTGGATAGCTTCCTTTACTGAAATAGATCTAAGACCTTCAACAAATGCAGTTGTATCTTGTTTTGTCATAGGCTTACCTGACATCTTACGCATGGTTTTACCCTTCAATGCTTCGCTGACTGATCTCTTCTGGCTATCATCATCCAATGAATCAAATCTAGTACTATTGAAATCAATGGTTGTACCACTATCTCTGGCACTTACACTTCTCCTTTTATCTTCTTTAGTTGGTGACATTGCCTTAATTGGAGTTGGTGTCGATACATCCTTGGAGTAGGTATCAGGTTGGGTGTCCTGTAATGTAGCTTCGGATGCCTGAGGTTTATATGGGGTTGCATAATTATTGGCATATGAACTGTTCCTACTATGGTCTCTTGAAGCATTTCTTGAAAAGTTAGATTTAATTGGTGAATTAGGCTTGTCATCTGTTTTAGAGGAGAAAAATGATAGGATCGATGAATTACGTTTATGCTTTTTCATATCAGTCATATTCTGAGATGATTGTCTAACATGGGTCACAGACGCAGAACGAGAATGGTTACTATAGATACTTGTAGCCCTTTCATGTGTTTCTGTGCTTTCAGCATTCGATTTTCTCTCATCGTATCCATTTGGTGATAAAAGAGAAACTCTGTTGAACAAATCAGTGAAAGACCCGCCAGACATACTCTTTTTATGTTTTACATATTGTGAAGAACTTCTAGAAGTTTGGTGTAAGCCATTGTTTCCTAAAGTTGTAGTAGAATTAGGGAACATGAACTTATCAGTTCTTGGAGTCGCAACTTTGGGTGTTGCAATTTTAGGCGTTGCAACTTTAGGAGTTGAAATAGTTGAATGAGGCTTATCGAATGCGGATGAACTAGGGCTTTTGTAACGCATCTGGCTTACATTTGGACTTAAACTAAATCTTTTACTAGCGGCAGATGGTGGTTGGACAGGACTTGGATGAGATGGAGGTTTTGGTGCTTTTCTTGGTGAAACAAATTTATCGTCATCACTGACCTCATTAATTATTGTTGTATGGATTGGAGAACGCTCATTAGTTCTCATTCCGTAATCAGGAGTAACAGCAATCGAAGCTGGTCTATGCTTTGTTAAATTCGACTGCTGTTTTGATGGTGTTGCTTTTAATTTTGGAGTTCCTTGTTTTAATGTTGATGGTGAATCCAAATGAGACATAGATACAACCCTACCATTACTGTTACTACGACCAACGTTATTATCGGTTGGTATTTCTTGGTTGATTTGATCTAGTTCGGCAGCAGGCATTAATTTGCTTGCTCTTTTAGCAGCCATTGAAGTGGTTCCATCTTGTGATGATACTTGTTTCAATGCTTCGATTTCTTTGAATACTTCGAATCTTGTACCGAAAGAATTGATATCTAGTTCTTTTAAAAGGTTTAATTCCAATTCCAATAGGATTTCACCTGAAATTTTATGTTTTATAAATTTGGATGAGGTGTCTTTATCAAAACCAACTTGTTCAAAATATAATGCTACATCATTAGGTGACCAGTTTAATGCATTTTTAGGGTCCAAATGTGGTGTTTTATTATTTATTACGTCAAAACCATCATTGCTGTGATTATTATTATTATTATTATTATTATTATTACTATTATTATTACTGTTGTTGTTTATGATATTAAAATTATCATTGCTATTATTATTAGTGCTATTATTATTATTAGAAGTGTCATTAGTGTCATCATTAATATTGTCATTAGTGTTATTATTAGTATAAATGTTGTTGTTATTACTATTAGTATAATTTCCATTCAAATTTGGATTGATTACAGTAGTTTGATTCGAGATGGATCTCGATTGGACTCCATTCATAAGGGCATCTGAAGGTTGGATATTTAAGCTGGTAGTTCCAGTTTGGATGGAATTATGACTTCTATCATGATCAGATTCGTTGTTTAAATTCTCCTCCGGAGCAAAAGCTGATGCTACTGCTCCTGCTCCTGCTCCTGCTCCAACCACTGCTAAACCTTCCCTTAAACTTATATTTGACACATGGTTATTGCTATTACTAGCATTTTCATTGGGGTGCAACTCTTCGCCACGTTGTAGCTCTTCCAATGCCTTGTCGATATCACTCATGGTATTTTTCATTGAGACACTTCTTTCAAAGTTCATCGAACCTTCGTTGACCAACGACTCGTTCAAACTAGAAATGCCACCCACTGGCGTAGACAAACGTTTAATAGACTTTTCCATAGTAGCAGATTTCGGTTTTTCTGGAGACAATTTTTGGGTGAAAACAACAGGATACAAACCTTCCAACCCAGTTCTTAGGTTCTTACCGTAATACCACCCGTCATGGTAATCCTCATCATCTGTGATCACTCTAACTTTATCACCCAACTTCAAATCCAATTCATCGTCCATTCGTTTATTGTACTCATTGATAGCAATAAAAATAGATGAAACATCGCTAGTTGGACTCTCTAGAGGAGAAGAAGACCTCATACTCCCCACACCACCAGCAGTAACAGCACCACTGGTATCCAAATTGGACAAAGAAGGTACCTTGTTACTGAACATACTCTAATAAAACGACTTGGTTCCCCCCACAACAGCTGAAACAATAATAAAATAAAATTCAAAAACTGTTATAGAAATCTTAGCTCTCACTAGCCTTCAAACTAATCCTAACACAAGAACACACTCACGCAGACACACTCACACTCACACAGAAACAAACAAAAGACCAATTTGAATCTACTCAATGGCCAACTAATAATACCTTGATCAAACCTTTAAAAGCCATCTACAAGAAGTAGTAATCATCAACACTTTTTCAAATGTATGTGTGTGTACATATTATTTTTTTTTCACTGCTATAAGCTTAAAGCTTAGGCTTAAAGTTGTCAAAAATTGAAAAACTCTAAATTTTTCAAACCTTGCCATCGTTTCCATCTCCTCTCACAGAAAAACAAGCACCGGAAAAACTGATATCAGCCAAGACCCAAGACGGGGACGGGGGGAGGGAGATGAAAGATGGAAAATGGATATAAATAGGAATTCACGAGTTCGAACCGCGTCACCCGCACAATTTCGAAACTGTTTTGCTTGTTTAAGTAAATTTGGTTTCGAAAGAGGTTTAGTTCGAATCGAGTTGGGTTAAAGAGATGGGATGGGTCAAGAGGGTTAGGAATGTGTGGTTGGTTTGGATGGTTAGAAGAGTGTTTGTATCTTCTATGATACCAATACGCTATGCAATACACTTTGGTTTATTTTACTTTAGTTCAATTCAACTCAACTTACTGTGATTGTAGAATTGGACTGGATGAGGTGGACTAGGAAATCTTGTTATACTTCTCTGCTCTTGGTATGTTCCTGATTGTTATAATGTTTACACAACAGACACTGCTGAATGCCTACTATATATGGGTATATGTATATATATATGTGTGTGTGTGTGTATTTGTCTGCGTGTCTTGTATCTATCTGTATGTGTATCCGTATTATTGTTGTCATCCAAACAAGGGGTAATCAATTTGCATGAAACTTGGCCTCATCGGGGGTCTATGAAAATAAACTGTATGGCTTTGTTAATGCCAGGAGAACGATACAGGTATGCTGATTGATTATATAAATACACTACACTCTATATAGATTTATATTCTTATGTTTAAAGATTTCTGGTCTTTGTCTGTCTCGATGTTCATCGTTCACAGTACTTGAAAGTAAGTCGAATAAAACTGGGAATACCAATCTTCAAATATGTTTCAAGCTAATGCCAAGAGCAGGAGACCAAAATTCTTGCTATATGTGAAGTTCAATGAACTTATGAACATCCCACAATCGGATGGGATGTGTTCTGTTCGTTGGACGTTAAAAGATGGTACTGGTACCTCAGGCCATGGTTTTGGTTCAGAGTTGGAAAATAAGTTGACTACAACTCCTGGTGTTAACCAAAGTCGTGGTCAATCTCCAAAGGCTCGAGTCTCTCGCCATAAAGCTGTTTGGAATTACGAATTGCCAAACCCAGTTCAAGTCAAGTTGCAAGTCGATAGAAATGGCCATATTAGTTCCAAGGTCCTACATCTAGATGTATATTTGGATCCAGCCCCAACCAGGTCAAATTCAGTACATGTGCCTTCTTTACCAAGACCAAGTACCGCTAGTAATTTCTCATTTGTTCCTGGTACAGGTTCTGAAAACCCAATTAAATCAAATACCAAAAGAATGTTCATGGGTTACGTCTCTCTAAATATTGCAGATTACATTCGTGAGGACGAGGTATACAGTACAAGTAGATTCTTATTGAAGGAATCAAAGGTTAATTCGATTATTAACATGTCAGTAAGAATGGAAATTGTGCGTGGTACTTATAACGACTTCGCAATTCCAAGAAACTCAAAAAGTAGGATCCATGGAAGTTTGAATACTGATTTAAATGACTTACTAGAAGGTTCTACCGAAATAGCTTCACCTATTTCTTCTTCAAGTAGACAATTTGGAGATTCCACTAATGACGCTAATGGACGTCCCTTATCTATGATGTCATCAACAATAAATAATTCAGGTTCAACAATGTCATCTGCTAATATGAGTCCTTTGGTTGACCAATTGTACCAAAGCTCGTTCGATATTTCCTGGGATCCAAGACCTGGTGAGTACACCCCAAGAGATTGTATAGATGATCTATTAAAAGGTGGCAATGGATGGGCTAAAAATGAAGAAGGTGTCAATTTAATTGATATGAGTGAAAGGACACAGAAGAAGTATGACTTAACCTCTAACGATTACCCAATGTTATGATACATTGATCGTACATTACCCTATTTAATTCATTACAGAAATTGTCACTATACATGACATATATATAGTTTCAATTCTCTTTTTCCCTTTCTATCGGTTTTAATTCACTTATATCATACTAATTGTCAATATTCAAGATATAAACCACTTCAAGTCTCACTGTATTATTTAATCGTTATCAGTGCATTAGTAACATCCTTATTTCCTTTCTAACTTCAAACTGTTTCCAGGCTGACTTTGTTTAAATCAATTTTTTTCTAGTTCTAATATATTTAGTTTTAATTAATATTATTTCATACTCAACCAAATAAATATATCCAGCGGTATGTGTAATGATGTTTTTGTATAAAATGTACTGGCATTATCATTCTAACCGTTAACATCTACGTCAGAGGCTTGCATGTCACTATTTTCCAAGATGAGCCATCTGCTTATTATTCTTGAAACAAGTAAGAGTAAAGGAGTGATGGTGGTACTAGAAATTTTCACAAAGACTTATAAACCATACCTCAACTGTCGTATTCCTAGTAGGTATGTTAAGAATAACGATGATGTACTAAGACTTTAACTTAAAGCTATCCTGTCATCTATTGCATTGAGCATTGCCAACTGGCCTGTCAGGTATGTGTTACCCTACCAACAATTCTTTTACACTAGTTGTGAACATCATTATGTACGAAGGTTATACGATCAACGTTGATTGAGAATTGAAACATAAACAAAGTGGTATATAACAATAGTAAGAATTTGTACGGATCAGAAGAGTTTGATTTATTGATGTCACAGGGGTTTTTGATCAATTAGATTGGCATCAATTGTGAACTGAATTATTCATATAAGCTAAGAATAGGACGATGTCTTTGGTAGAAATCACTCCTGATGTTTTGGAGTTTAAATCCCCATTTACTGTACAATCTACAGAATATGCTTCAATCACAAATAACTCAAACGAAACAATTGCCTTTAAAGTGAAGACTACTGCTCCAAAGTTTTATTGTGTTAGACCTAATGCAGCTGTTGTAGCGCCAGGTGAGACTGTTCAGATCCAAGTTATTTTGTTGGGTCTAGCTGAAGAGCCAGTAGCAGATTTTAAGTGTCGTGATAAGTTTTTAGTTATAACATTACCATCTCCTTATGATTTGGGTGACAAAACTGTTGCTGAAGCTTGGCCAGCTTTAGAAGGTGAATTCAAGCAACAAGCAGTCTCTAAAAAAATGAAAGTTAAATATACAATCATTCCTGATGCTTTGCCACAAGAACAAGAAACAAAACCTGAATTAAAAGAAGAGCAATTGCAAGATGTTGACACTGTTGAAAAGCACATCCCAGCAGAAGAGCAAAATGAAGTGGTAAGTACAAGTGAAGCTTCTAAATTGGTAGAAGATGCTATTGTAGAAGATCAATTAGATCAAGCTCCTGTTCCTGTTGAATCAGAAGCTCCAATTCAGGACAAAGCTGTACCAGCTTCAGCTGTTGCAGAAGAATTTTTAAAAGAAGAATTGAAAACTGAATCAGCTTCACAAGCTGAACCAAAGAAAAAGAATGCTACTGAAGCCGAGGGTTCTATACATACCAACACATTGGTTTGGTTTGGTGTCATTGCGTTGATTTTAGGTTGGTTATATTATTGATTTCAATTTTAAGAGAAGAAAAAAGAACTAAACAACAAGAATTAAAATAAAATGTACTACAAAAGAATGTATAATAGATAATAATAGCCACCTTTTCTTGATAACTAGACTATATGTAGTAACTTTATTATAAATCAGAAATTAGAAATAACTAAATCATAAAATTGCAATTTATTTCGTAGTTATATAGGATAAAAAATTACACAATATTAATCAATTACTGATCTGTAGAAGCATTCTTTATAGGAGTTTTCTCAAGTGTCGATATCATCAGGAAAGAAAGATCATATGAACACTAAAGAAATAATAATTGTTTTCAAGATGGTTCATGACTTTATTCAATATTTTAAGTATTGCTAAATAAACCTGAAGAAAAAAGATAAAAATTTTATAACAAAGTAAATTAACTAGATTAATAATTGATATATTGTTTATTACATGCTATATATATTCAAATTGAACATACAAAAAGTAATAATGTTATGAAGATAGAAAATTATACACACCGTAAAACGATTAATTATTTAATCTAAGCTTCCAAAGCCAAACGACCCTTTGGGTTGGTGACCTTGATACCTAAAGCCTTAGCTCTAGCTAAGATGGTAACTCTGTTTCTGGAAGAAATGTTGTGAGCAATTTCAGCAGCGTAAGACTTGGTGTGCATAGTCAACATTTCTAAGTCCTTGATGTTAGCGATCAAGAAAGTCTTGTGACCGGATGGAGCTAAGAATTTAGTCTTCTTGTTAGAACCGTAACCGATGGTTGGTTCAGAGATGTTACCTCTGAATCTTCTTCTAACAACGGAGTCAATACCCTTTTGCTTTCTCCAGTTTTCAGCGACTCTGTGGTAACGGTCAGAGTGGTGACGCTTGAACTTCTTGGTGTGTTTCTTAACAATCTTTGGGTGTGGTAGAGAAGAAGCCATCTATAATAAAATAATACAAATATCAAAACAGTAGTTTGCGTTGATAGTATGAAAATAAGTTAGTAAAAAATATTCCTCTATTAAAATGTTATTACTGAATTTAGAGTTCCTTGAATGCCAGTACTGAAAACAATATCAGATGTATGTGAAAAGGTCAAAGTCAATAACAGTAGTTATATTTATACTAAGTATATCTACCAATGTTGTCCCTAGGGTTAAAGAAAAAAAAATTTTTTTCATTCTCATCGATTCGAAGACTATTCACTCATCCCAATTTCAAAAACGTTTTTTTAACGTGGTAATACAAATAAACTTCTTGTTCTCGTTATAGGTTTCCATTACAATACCACGGATGTATATATCTAATCGACTTTTCCTATCCATCAGTCATCGAAATACTATCTTGTAACACAATTTCTATGTACCACTTGCTGCATCTCTCATTCAATTAATCTATATTCTCCTATATCAAACCATGTTGAACATACCTTTTAACTCACTATCTATGGTGATTCCTGGTAATTCGACAACTAACAATAAAACTATAATAGTTTAAAACCACTACTACTTTTAAATATCAAACCACTTTTAACAAGACCAACAAGAATTAATTACAAGAACTAAGGCTAAGACAATAGAATAGTAACATTGTAGTTACCAACAATCAGCATAGTTTTCGTAAGTTTTGCACTTGCCATCACAATAATTTTACAAGATGAAGTGAAGTTAGTTGAAAAGTTGAAACTTACAACATCGCATCAAAGATTCTTCGCAATGTTCAAAGACAATTGGAATATTTCGATGTGTATACACAACATTTCATTCACTGGATATTTGACAAGTTAGAGAGAGAAAGTAAGTTAGATTGATAGCCAGTTTCAAAGGTTTGGTAGTTTGGTTTGGATTACTTACAGCTTGTTACCAACAATATCTACACCATACTCTGCTGCAGTCTATTGCAATAGTATGATAGAATTCAATACTATAGAAGATGCATCTTGGTGAAAAAGTTTCATCGCGTCAGTGATTTCATTTTCGTTTGCGGTGGTGGGGGGACAGCAGGTCTCTGTCTAGAGACGGAGGGAGAGTTTGGCGGGGGTTGAGGTGGGAAAAGAGGTTTAGAAGGAGGATTTTAGACTGACGCTGCCTGGAACTGGAATGGTATCTCTGCCTAGCTGGATGAAGAAATTTAGGTCTGGTCAATTGCCTTGGTGAGAGGGGGGAGGGAGGGACACTGATTTTGGATGTCTTTCTAGATGGAGATGGACTTCGGTATATCTGAATTGGCTTATCTTGGATAGGTGTGATGAGAAACCGTTGTTCAACGTTGGAGAAATTGTAGTTTGTGAATGCACGAGGCTAACAAAAATGCAATCAACTGAAGTCCTTCTAACGAGAAGAATAGCGTGGCCAGTCTGTTGTTTTGCCTTTATGTTGTTGTTCGGTGGGTCGGGACGAAATTTAGAAATTTGAAAAGCAAACAATACAAAACAACAGTGATGATTAACATCCGTACATTATGGATTGTGTTTGAAAATGTACAGGTGTTTGTTTTAAACAGTCATATAGTGTTTTGGATAGGGTAACTTTTATTCGTCTCTTGAAAAGGAGTTGATGATTTATATACTATTATACGAAACGTAGATATGAGAGCCAGATATGTCTTCTTTTTTTTTTGGTTTAGAGCCAAAAAGGTACATATGAGGATACTGATTTAATATCTGGTGTCAGTGCCATATATTGCTTAAGAGCGTAACTTACGAATAACTCATAAATATGTAATGGAGTCTTAGTCTAGCTTGTTTTGTTTGATTTTATATATTTATACAAATATGAAACTCTGGAATACCTCTAACTTCATCCTAATTGTCTGAGCATGTTAATCGATGTACAAATTTTTGTAATTTATTTAATCTTAAATTCGAATGTAATTGTTTTGAAATTATTTATTTAGTTATTTATTATTACTATTGGTTTTAATTTTGTTACATAATTATCCCATTTACTTCTTGTTATACTCAGTTTCTCAAATAATCTCTCAAGTAATCACCCAACTTTTGAGCACCTCTTTCTACAGCATCTTTCAATACTTGCAAATCATCTTCAGTACCTAGACTGAAATCAATGAAACCTCCTGCATTGTTGTTGTTATTGGCATTGTTATAACTACCATAACTAGCATTAGAACCAAATCTATCAAGACCTTCTTCACCTTCTTCTTCTTCTTCGCCGAAGTAAGATGCGGAAGAAATAGATGTAGCATTATCAAATGTCTTTAACTTTTGTTTAGCTTCTTGGGAAGCTTCATCATCAAAGGAACCACGGCCAAATAATTGATCAGAAGAGATACCCTTTTGCTGACCATACTTGGTTGCAATCATACCGGTATATTTTGGACCTGAAGCTGCTCTTACAGAATCTTTATGTTCCTTAGCTAGTTCATCAGCATCATTACCAACCATACCAAATCCTAACTTCGCAAGCTTTGGTTGTAGTTGTTCTACTGGACCATTATTGGTATAACTGTCATTTAAGTCATCAGCTTTATTTAAGAATTTTTTGAATTCATCAGTTTCATCATCATTATATTCGTTTTTACCCATTGTTCTGGCTTTGTAAGTACTAATACTACCTGGTCTAGAATTACCGCCAGATTGGAAAGAAGTTTTGCTGTTGTTGTTGGTGGTGAAGCTGTTTGATTGTAACTCGACTTTTTCAGCAGCTGCATCTCTTTCAAATTGATCGAACAAATCGTCAGCTTGGGATTTATCAACTTTGTTAGCTGAGACTCTTGTTGGTTTTCTTGATGAAGATAAGATAGAATGTTTCTTGGCACCGGAAGCAGCACTAGAAGTAGTGGTTACCTTTCTTCTGTTACCACTACCGGACAAAATCGAAGATCTCGAATTTGTTTGTTTCAATTGTGAAGAGCTAGTAGTTGGTGTCAAACCCTTTGGAGTTGAGCTTCCATCCACAGGCTTTTGATAATTGGCGAAGAAATCGTCCACGCTGCTTTCCTTTGAGATAGCCAATGAATCGGTAGATGTGCTGCTGCCTAATTCATCATCTGCAACATCATTTAAAACTAATTCTGATGGATACAATTCGATATCTTTTTGAACTTTCTTCTCCAAATGTTCCTTGTACTTCTTAGCAACAGGACTAGTGTACTTAGTACGAGCATCGACGTTGGAAGTATTCAATAGTTGTTTACCGTTATGTTTCAAGAAATATTCACGGGCCTTTAGATTACCACCATGTTTAAAACGTCTTAAATTATTTATAGTCCATTTATCTAGAGTGGAAGATTTAACAAATGTAATATGAACACCTAGATTTCTATGGACAGCAGAACATTGAATACACAATAAAACACCAAATGGCACAGAAGTCCAAGTTGGATTTTTATTACCACAATCAAAACAGACTCTGTTTTCTAACTTACCAGATAGTTTCTGGAATACTTGTGTAGTTACCTCTTTTGAAGCGAAAACTTCACCTTCATCAGTATTCAACTCTGAAGAAGACATGGTGAATTCCTATATAAAAGTAAAACGTGTGACTATGAACTTGTTATTAGCACACAAACAGATATAGACGCTGTTAGACGTTTGGATAAACCTTGAACTGGTCTGCAAAAAAGAAATAAACTACTAAACTAAAGATCAAATTATAAAAGCTACCGAATGCAACCTCAGTCAGTAATCTCAATTCGAAATTCGAAATTCAGTAATAATGCAAAAAAGCGTTAACTTAAATAACAACAAGTCACCGATACACCAGCCTTAACTATAAACCAAGACTTATATATAAACACATATATATATATGTATAGATTAGATAGATATAGGTGTAGATATAAGTAGATATAATGAGAAACTTACTTGGTCCATGTGTGTATGTACATTTACCATTTTGCTTAGATGTTTGAATTTGTTGTTACGTATTACAAAATAAATTTCATTATTGATCGAAAAGGATAGAAATCGACATTTTTTCAAAATGTGTGTATTATCCAGCTCGATTCGGTTCGGGTTCAGTGTGATTTCGAAAATACGGTTCAATTCATTCAGACGCGGCCGCAGCGGTTTCGAAAATTTCAACTGAATTTCCAGAGATAAAGACAGAGAAACAGAGGCAGAAGCAGAGAGGGAAACGGGTTTCGAAGCCAAGAATAGAACACCAAAAACAGCAGCAAAAAGAAACGAAAAGGAGCGCATTATGGGGCATGTGTGTTTCACGTGTTATTCACGTGTTATTTGAATTCTTTTTTTTTTTTTGGCTTTTATTTGTCTCTGGTGTGATCTCGTCTCTTCTCTCCCCTCATTTCCTGGGACCAAGAAGGAAATTGTGATGGGTGGTTGTCATGTATGCTATTTCTGATCGTGGAGAGGACTCAATAACCTTACAAAGTGAATACTTGCAGCCAATTGTGACGGTATATATATATATAACAGATATGCTTACATATATGCTTACATATATAGATGAGGCTATAGAATATATTTAAATTTTCTTGGATCGATCAATCAAACCATTCTTACGTGTACTATACTATGTAGAGATTTAAATAGAATAATCCTGTTATTATGTTGTTTTTTTTCAATTATTTCAAAATTCATGTTAGAACATATCTAGCCAAGTGAAATATTTAAACCATTTTGGCTCCACTAATATACAATTACCTTTTGCAAATACAGTCCCTGTCTCAGATTCCTTACCTGTCAATAACGATTTGGTTGGGACAGTCTCTAGAGTCCCGTCAATAATACATTTCCTACCCTTTGACTCCGTCACGTCTGCCCTTAATATTACAGTTGAATCTACAGGTATATCCTTAGTGAAATCTACATGTAATTTTGCAGTCACACCTCTTTTACTGGGCAATTTCGGGAACCCACAATAACACAATGCCTCATCCAATAGTAACGATAGTACTCCTTTGTGGACATTCCCCTTTTCATTACCTAAATCTTTTCCCAAATGATAGAAAATAACTAATTTACTGTTTTCTTCATCAAAAAATATCAATGGATCGATCTCTAATCTGTTTGGACCGAATAATTCACCTTGTCCAACGTGGTAAGCTAGATGGCCTCTTGGAATTTTTTCGCTTTGGACTGAGTGATTCATCGATGGGTTGTTTAACAAATCGTTATAAAGTTTCATTTGCGAGATCTTCTCCAGAATATCAGGTCTTTGAATAACCCTGTTGCTTTTCAAATGAGGGACAACTGCATCTTTCAAAGTGATTGCACCTGCTTCATCAGGCCAAGCTTTAATAAATGACCCAACACCCAGCGTAAAGCCAACGGTTGGTAACACCACAGTTCTTCCAAATGTTCTTAACATGGCGAGCAATTACGAGGATTGTACGTTCACACAGACACAGGATGTCTTCCTCTTGATCTTTAGGCCACAAGCAGAATAACCTTAAATCTTTTGGTCTTTAATATACTATTTTAGACCTCGATTAGCTGAACCATTCCTTATCTTTAAAATTCGGCTGATAAATTTGTTGGTTCCTTAAATAGTCACAACGACTTTTCCTCTGAATGTGTAAATACAAGAACTAAAAGTTAACTCCGGAAAGAGATGGGAAAAAAAAAGATAGGTAAAAAATATACCTGCACAGCAGCAAGATATTAAGCTAAATGGGTATAATTATCAAGATTTCGTGCCCGTTATCCGTGTAGTAGACTATATGTATATAGATAGATATATATGGAAGTTTTTTAATTATTCGATTGTAGCCAAAATGTTTTTTTTCACCTGATGAGTTTAAATTTATTCTAGTCGTTGGTGGAATTACAAAAACACACAAACATACATACAAATAATTTAATCAATACAGTTCCCAATGCCATGATCTCATTAATACATACAACACACCAAAGCAGATGTCCCTCTATATAGCTCCTGTTCTGAATCCATCCCATCGAGTTGGGCTCAGTCATAATCTATAACATTTTCATCATTATCCACGGTGTGTGCTGAGTGCATTGTTTTTTTTCCTTTTGATATCTTCTTGAAGCTTCTAAGAAGTTTGAACAGAAACAGAAGCAAACTGTAATTGAATATAAAAATATCGTCACTTTCTATTATAAAATTAAAAGGTTTAACTGGAAGGTTTGCCACTTTCAGGTTTGAACTATCGGTTTGAATACTGTTATTACTTGACGGTGTTGTGTATTGGTACAGTTTGCTGAACTAGTAACTGCTGGGCTTATCAGTTGGATACTTTTTTTATTTGGTGATATCTGTTCATATAAATATCTATTCTCTAGCACGACTGCCATCCCCTCCCCTTTCTTTCCAAGTTGTATTGATTGTATCTCTAGTACACACACATATATACATATATATTTGGTAGACAGTCGAGTGGTTTTGTGTGTTTAATAGGTAACTGTGAATCAGAGACTAATACTATTATTACTACTACTACTATTACTACTACATTTTTTTGATTAATATCTGCTACTTTTGCTATAATCACGTTTTATTTTTTCCACTATGTTACAACTGGGCTTGAATCCTGGTTTGATATCAAATGTTACTCGTGTGGCCATACCAAAGCTTCCCATTGTGGCAGTAGCGGCACTGCGATCCAGTTCCCTTTACACCAATAGAAATGTCCCACATTTACAAAACAGATTGTATTTGCATCGTCGTTTTTATTCTGATGAAAAGTCATTAGATAAAAAGGAATCTCAACAAGATTCTGATCAAATCAAAAGGGATTCTGATTCTTCTCCTATCTCTCAAAAATCTCAGAAAAGATCCGTTAAGGAGTTAGCTCAAGCTGCTGCTTCAGCTCTGGTCAACGCCTCTTCGAGAGTTAAAAAACATGATAATGAACCGGTATCTCACGCTATATTGGCTACAAAGGAACAAGAAGCTAATAAAGATATCGCAAACCCTGATGCTCAAGCTGAATTTTACAAACTTCTATTGCAATCAAATTATCCACAGTACGTGGTTTCAAGATTTGAGACCCCAGGTATCGCATCAAGTCCTGAATGTATGGAATTATACATGGAGGCTTTACAACGAATTGGTAGACATGCTGAAGCAGATGCTGTTAGAAATAACCTTTTAACCGCAAGTTCAGCGGGTGCTGTTAACCCTTCATTGGCCTCCTCCTCAACTAATTCTACTGGTTATCATGGCACTTTCCCTGCAATGTATTCCCCTTCTTACGGTTCTAGCAAAGCTCCAATTCATGTCGTCGTTACTGAATCAACTTTCACCATCATTTCAAGATGGGTTAAATGGATATTGATCTTCTCTGTTTTAACTTATGGTTTCACTGAAGGTTTTAGATACATTTCAGAAAACACCTCTTTGCTAAAATCATCCGATATTGCCGACAAGTCAATCGATGTCGCCAAGACTAATGTTAAATTTGATGACGTTCGCGGTTGTGATGAAGCCCGTGCTGAATTGGAAGAAATAGTGGACTTCTTGAAAGATCCTGCCAAATATGAATCCTTGGGAGGTAAATTGCCAAAAGGTGTACTATTAACTGGTCCACCAGGTACTGGTAAGACATTGTTGGCAAGAGCAACTGCAGGTGAAGCAGGTGTTGATTTCTTCTTCATGTCCGGTTCAGAATTCGATGAAGTTTACGTTGGTGTTGGTGCAAAGCGTATTCGTGACCTGTTTGCTCAAGCTCGTGCTCGTGCCCCAGCTATTATCTTC
>NW_001834694.1:298603-309872 GCF_000150035.1 Vanderwaltozyma polyspora DSM 70294
CAAAGCCTTGACAGACCTGGTAGATTTGACAAAGTTGTTAACGTAGACTTACCAGATGTCCGTGGCCGTGCTGATATATTGAAACTTCATTTGAAAAAAATTACTACAGCTCCTAATGTAGAGTCCTCTATTATCGCTCGTGGTACTCCAGGTTTATCTGGTGCAGAATTGGCAAACTTAGTGAACCAAGCTGCTGTTTATGCTTGTCAGAAGAACGCCATTGCAGTTGATATGACCCATTTAGAATGGGCAAAGGATAAAATATTGATGGGTGCCGAACGTAAAACAATGATTTTAACTGAAGCTTCAAGAAAGGCTACTGCATATCATGAAGCTGGTCATGCTATTATGGCCATGTACACTGCAGGTGCCACTCCATTATACAAAGCTACTATTTTACCAAGAGGTAGAGCGCTAGGTATTACTTTCCAATTGCCTGAAATGGATAAGGTTGATATTACTAAGAAAGAATGTCTATCACGTTTGGATGTTTGTATGGGTGGTAAAATCGCAGAAGAAATTATATATGGTAAAGAAAACACTACCAGTGGTTGTGGTTCCGATTTACAGAGTGCCACAAACACTGCTAGGGCTATGGTTACTCAGTACGGTATGAGTGAACAAGTGGGTCCTATTAACTTGGCAGAAAAGTGGGAATCATGGTCAGGTAAAATCCGTGATATAGCAGATAATGAAGTAGTTGAAATATTAAAGGAATCGGAAGAAAGAACTAGAAAAATGCTATCTAAGAAAAGTGTTGAATTACACAGACTTGCTCAAGGATTAATCGAATATGAAACACTGGATGCCAAGGAAATTGAAAAAATTTGCAACGGTGAAAAATTGGATAAAACAAAGACATCGACTAATACAGTAGTTGAAGGTCCGGATAGTGATGAACGTAAATCTTTAGGAAATGATCAAAAGAAGGTTCCAAGCTTAATTAAAGCATGAAATAAAATAGACAGATATCCTTTCTATCACCTGCATAAACAAGAAATCATTTTCTTATCTCTGTTTATATATTGCATTACATTTTTATAGGATCATATTAGATGTAAATAGATTATACTGAGTTCTATACTGTATATAATTATTATTCTTACGGATATTTTTTACGAATAATAAATTGTACTTTACTATACCAACGATGCAGTTTCAAAATAACCAAATAGAATATTGGTTATATATTTTGGAATCATAAATTTTAAGTGTATTTAAAGAAATATCTACATAATTGTTATATATCGAATAATTAAAAAAGAATAGATTAATACGTAATTTTTTAGAAGGTGGAGACGAAGGATTCGGTGGCAGTCTTCAAAGAAGCCAATAATTCCTTATTTAATTCACCCTTGTCTCTAATGGTGTTCAAGATTTCTTGGTGGTTAGATTTCAAGTAAGCTAAGAAAGCAGCTTCGAATTCACCAACTCTTGACAATTCAACGTTATCTAGGTAACCGTTAACACCAGCATAGATCAATGGGACTTGTTCTTCAGCGGCCAATGGAGAGTATTGACTTTGCTTCAACAATTGAGTTAATCTTTCACCTCTAACTAAAGTTTGCTTTGTAGAAGCATCTAAATCGGAACCGAATTGAGCGAAAGCAGCAACTTCTCTGTATTGGGCCAAGAATAATTTCAAAGAACCGGCGACTTGCTTCAAAGCTTTAACTTGAGCGGCAGAACCGACACGAGAGACGGATAAACCGACATTAATGGCTGGTCTAATACCCTTGTAAAATAATTCAGCTTCCAAGAAGATTTGACCATCAGTAATGGAAATGACATTGGTTGGAATATAAGCAGAAACATCACCACCTTGAGTTTCAATGACTGGTAAAGCGGTCATAGAACCACCACCTTCTTTGTCGGACATCTTAGCAGCTCTTTCTAATAATCTAGAATGCAAGTAGAAAACATCACCTGGGTAAGCTTCACGACCTGGTGGACGTCTCAATAATAGAGACAATTGACGGTAAGCAACAGCTTGTTTGGATAAATCGTCATAGACAATCAAAGAGTGTCTACCATTGTCTCTGAACCATTCACCGATGGAAGCAGCAGTGAAAGGAGCCAAATATTGTAATGGAGCAGCTTCAGAAGCAGTAGCAGCAACAATGATGGAATATTTCAAAGCATCGTGTTGTTCTAAAGTTTGAACTAATTGAGCAACGGTAGATCTCTTTTGACCAATAGCGACGTAAACACAGTACAACTTCTTCTTTTCATCAGAACCACTGTTCCATCTCTTTTGGTTTAAGATGGCATCTAAAGCGACGGCAGTCTTACCAGTTTGACGATCACCAATGATCAATTCTCTTTGACCTCTACCAATTGGAACCAAAGCATCGACAGCCTTCAAACCGGTTTGGACAGGTTCGTGGACGGATCTTCTTGGCAAAATACCTGGTGCCTTAACTTGAGCTCTGGTGTAACCAGCAGCTTTAATTGGACCTTTACCATCGATTGGGTTACCCAAAGCATCGACGACTCTACCCAACAAACCTGGACCAACTGGGACATCGACAATCTTACCAGTTCTCTTGACGATTTCACCTTCTTTAACTAATCTATCAGAACCGAACAAGACAATACCGACTTGACCTGGTTCCAAGTTTAAAGCCATACCTTTAACACCAGAAGAGAATTCGACTAATTCTTCAGCTTGAATGTTGTTCAAACCGAAAACTCTGGCAATACCATCACCAACAGCCAAAACTCTACCAGTTTCATCTAAGTTAGCTTCTTCAGAGACACCTCTGATTCTTTCTTCTAAGATGGATGAGACTTCGGTTGGTTGAGCCTTAGCAGTAGCATAGGCTCTTCTAGCAGCTAAGACAGCAGCAGGTCTTGCAAATTTAGAGGCATTCAAAGCAACTCTTGGAATTGTACGTAAAGCAGCAGTACGAGCAGCAGATAACATTGTATTATTGTTTAATATAAATATATATTGAAGCTCAATGTATGATAGATATTCCTTTTAGATCTCAAACGGAGAGAGGGAGGGAAGTATCAATTGTATGAAATAAAAAGTCAATAAAATATCCTTATTGAAACTCAATATATACCACACAGGAATATCAGATAATGAACTATGTCTGTTCTAACTATAGAAATAACAATTAGAGAGCAAATAGAAATTGGTATCTAATACAATTCAAAAATCGTATGTGAATAAGGTTTCTTTCAAAACTATCAAGTATATAAAAATTGACTATAGTAGCACAGCAACGTTAAACCAATTCGAATAAAAAAATATCATAAATAAGATAGGTTAATTAGTGCAAGGGAGAAAGGTAGAAATTCGAAATGAAAAAAGATGAAATCAAGAATTGTGAAAAAATCGTTAAAGGTTGGTTCACCAAATGTCGAGCAGAAGTTGGAAAATATAGAGTGATAACTTAGGAAAATAAAAAAAATAAAAAATTGGTAGTTAATACTGTTATATTAGAAGACTGGGAGGGAAAGACATCGAAATATATACATAATTACAGTTTTCCACTACTGCTGCTTCGAAACTGGATAGTCAGTAGTAAGCAAGAAATGGAGAGCAAGACCAATTGAACAGAGAGAGGTAGACGTCAAATGAGAATTCAAATAATTTCAGAGGTGTAGCACTGATGAAATGATTATTATTAGATTGTATTGTTTTAATAAATAGAACAGTTGCAGTTTTTTAGCGAGTGGATGGATAGTACGAAACAGAAGCATATATTATCCACCATTCAATTGGACAGAGAGTAAGATCTCATCAATTTATGGGGGGTTAGATGGGGAGAGAGAGAGATATATATATTGTTTTACGTGAGTTTGTTTTTATGAGCTTAGCTCTAGTTGTAAAGTGTGATATAAACATGGGTGGGATGGTTTGATTCAGTATAAGCTACATACCAATTTGTTTCTTTAGTATGCATATATACTTTATTCACTTCGAAGTCAATATATTTCGAAATCGTTAACGAACAAGAGCAAAACAAATGACGTAGAGATTCGAATCCAACGTGAAAAATAAAGAGAGAGAGGGAGAGAGAGAGGAAGGAAAAAAAAGAAATCAAACGGTTCCAGCCAGAATTTCTTTTTTTCTTTTTGTTTTTCAGTTTTCCATTTCGAGTTCGGAAAACACGGTCACGTTCGTTGGGTGTGAGATCTGGGAGGAAAAAGCAGGAAAGAGCTGTATTCTTAAACAGCATTGCTCTTCACTGTGGGTCATGTGAAGGATAACTCTCGATCCAATATCGTTTGTTGTGATGGAATGCAGTAGATGGATTATTTTCTCTCCAGTCACGTGTGTGTTGGTTTGTTTGTGTTTTTGTGGTCATACTTTTTTCGGTAAGTAGTAAGTGGATTTGGGTACACAAAAGCCATTAAAATAGAAGAGAGATAAGTATGGTGTGGTTCTGGCGCTAACATGTGCGTCACCTCCAAGTTCACTTTGTATCACTCTACACGTATATGTATGTATGTTTGTCTGTCTTGCCAAGCTTCTTCTTCCCTTTTTGTCTCGCCCAGTGCGCCCTCTCCTCTCCTCTCCTCTCCTCTCCTCCACTACCACAACGAACACTGCCGAACCCACCCACACCACCCCCCTAGCCCCGTGACGTACCCGCTTACATTTGATCTTTAATTACGTACATCATATTAAGGGTTATTAAGCTAATCGAAATTTATATTTCGATTTCTTTAATGACAAAGATTTGGTTCATCTCAATATAACATATTGAATAATCAGAAACTTTTATGCAATTCTGCGCTTAACAAGCAACTGCCAGGTGCCTAAGAGTAATATACATTTTAATTACAACGACCCACTTGTGCTGACAGCTTGGTATGAATATACATACATACAGACAGACATACATACAACATTAAAGAAGTTGTTGTCTACTAAAAAATTTAAAATTGTTGGATAATTGATTTTGTTGACCATAATAGCTAACATTCTATTAGTGCTTTATCAGTCACTACATTTTTAGATATACAATCACTCGAAACTCAAGTTCAAGCTCAAGCTCAACCTTACGCTTACGCTCACCCCTCATCTATATAATATCTTTATATTAAAATCGATTTTGACTTCTGCATATTATTGCATATAACAGAGTGTGTGCCCGTACATCAATCTGTTGATTATAGATTTTTTTGTTACAAAATATCGATTTTTAATTTACTGATAGTTTTTAAATATTATTTGCATTATCCTGCAGTTTTAAGACGTCATCAATTTTTCACAATTCAGCATACTGATCAACATTTGGTGCCATCATTGATTTTGGTCTATAGTCAACTACCTTAATTTGTGTGCATCAGAAGTTATTTCAATTCAATAATAAGGTTAATAGCAAAAAATATTTTTTTTGCTATTATTTGTGTTCTTAGGAAAAACCTCATTTCCATCATTACAGAAAGTATACCCCAAGAAATTTAATTACTAGCATCATTCTATCGCCAAGTGAAGAAATTGAATGACTTCACATTAACATAAATTAAGATATATATATATATTCATGGATTTATCAATCAATTATGAGAGATAATTTCTTTGCAAAGGATAGTCATCATCGTCATCACAGTCATGATTTAGAGTTAACAACCGAATCTGATCATACAAGTCTTCCACTTTCAAATTCAAATTCAGAAAAATTAAACAAAAAACTACGGTTTTTAACAACTACATTAATAATGTTCATGTTATCAATCGTAATAGCCTTCTCATTGTTATTCGCGAGATCGATACAAATCGAAAATGTAGTTAATAAATTACCTTCGAATGCTGATTCATCTTGGATTCGTAACTCCACAGTCCATGATCTGAAAACTGACTCAAATGCAAGAAAGGCTTCAAAAAAACTGTATGAACTATTGACAGATTCCGAGCACGCGTATTATGATGATGAGAATATGGTCTTGGGAACAAATTTCTTCTCACCAAATACCTATTCAAGACAACCTTACGTTTCAAATGGTTACATCGGTTCAAGACTACCAAATGTTGGATTAGGTTATGCATTAGATACCTTGAATATTTGGACAAACTCTAATGACAAAACTAATATCATAGATGGAGCTTTGGAAAATGGTTGGCCATTAAGAGATAGAAGATATGCAGGTTCTTTCGTTTCTGATTTTTACTGTCTAGAGGCAAAATTGAACTCTACAAATTTTCCTGAACTTGATAAGAAGGGTTATTCGACTGTTATATCATCGATTCCTGATTGGACTGATTTGAGGATTAATTTTATGGATCCTGAAAATAGTACCTTGTATTATTTTAATCCTCTAGATATTCAGATAGATGATGTAACGAACTACTCCCAAAATTTATCAATGAAAAACGGTATTGTCACCACTGATTTTGATTACTTAAATAATACTGTCCATATGAAATCAAATGTATTAGCACATAGAAAAGTTTATCCTTTAGGTTTAGTCACTTTAGAAGTGTCACTAAATCTAGAAAATTTAAGTGATAATTTTGATTCCTTAGATTTGGATATAATGGATGTTTTAGATTTCAATTCTTCATATAGAACTTATTTGAAGGAGATGGGATCTACTATGAATAATCAAACTAATGTAAATGACGGTATATATATGGTAGTTGAACCTGATAACGTTCCATATTCAAATGCTGTCATTTTTACAAGCTCAAACATCGATGTTTACGACAACTCTTTCGCCAACAAATTGAGTACAGTTGAATTTGACAATGTTAAAATTTATAATGACACAACAAATATCAACAGTTATAATAGTAACATTACACAATCCACTTCCATAAAATTAACTAAAACATCACCAAAAATAATTATCTACAAATATTCTGGAATAATGTCATCTGAGTTCAATGATAAATTTGGTAATGACTATAAAAAGAATTTAGACGTGATAAAAGATATCGTATTGACATCTAAAGGTAATTACGATGAGTTGCGTGCTTCTCATGTTAAAGCTTGGGAAGATTTATATAATGATGCGTTTATTGAAATTCCTTCTGACACATTACTTGAAATGGCAGCCAGATCGTCTTTGTTCCATTTACTTTCAAATACTAGAATGTATAATGTCTCTGAATCCCGTGGTTTACCATTACCAGTTTCTGGTTTATCTTCTGATTCATATGGTGGTATGGTGTTTTGGGATGCCGATGTTTGGATGCAGCCTGCTATACTTCCATTTTTCCCTCAGATTGCCAAAAATATTAATAATTATAGAAATGCAACCCATCATCAAGCAGTTCTTAATGCACAGGAGTACGGTTATCCAGGTGCTGTTTATCCTTGGACTTCTGGAAGATATGCAAATTGTACTTCAACCGGTCCTTGCATTAATTATGAATATCACATAAATGTTGATATTGCAATGGCTTCGTTTTCAATTTATATGAATGGTGGTGACGGAATTGGTGAAGATTACTTGAAATATACAACTTGGCCTTTAGTTAGAGATGCAGCTGAATTTTTTACCGCATATGTTAAATATAATGAAACTATTGGCAAATATGAAACTCATAATTTGACGGATCCAGATGAATTTGCAAATCATATTGATAATGGAGCATTTACCAATGCCGGAATAAAGATTCTGCTTAAGTGGGCAACCGACATTGGTACTCATTTAGAGGAATATGTTGATCCCAAATGGATACAAATATCTAAAGATATATTGATCCCAAGGTCTGAGTCCAACATTACATTAGAATATTCAGGAATGAACAGCTCGGTTGAGATTAAACAAGCAGATGTCACATTAATGGTATATCCTTTGGGTTATATAACTGATGAGACAATCTTGAACAATGCAATTAAGGACTTGTATTATTATTCAGAAAGACAATCTCCATCAGGTCCAGCAATGACTTATCCGATATTTGCAGCTGCTGCTGCCGGTTTGTTGAATTATGGTTCCTCCTCCCAAAGCTATTTGTATAAATCTGTCTTGACCATATTTGAGGTCACCATTTGCTCATGTTAGTGAGCAGTCGGATGATAATTTCTTAACAAATGGTAAGACACAACCAGCGTTTCCTTTCCTAACGGCAAATGGTGGTTTTCTTCAGGGTGTTTTGTTTGGTCTAACTGGTATTAGATATTCTTATGAACTAAATTCTGAGACAAAAAAAATAGAGCGTATACTAAAGTTTAATCCAATTCACTTGCCAGTATTGCCTGGAGGAATTGCAATAAGGAATTTTAAGTATATGGGTCAGGTTTTAGATATTATCATTGACGATAAGAATGGTACCATTGTTCATAAAGCGGGAAATCAATCATTGACAATTAAGGTTCCAGATAGAAGTTTGATACATGATCGCAATATAATCCCCTACCGCGGTATTAATAGCACTGATGAAGGTAGTGAAATATTTGGAAGTGAAAATAGCACCCTACAATGTAGCTCAGATGACCCAGATGAGTGTATTAAATTATATGGTACATATTATACTTTAAATCCTAATGAAGAACTCTCAATACCACTATTTATGCCTGATTTGAATATTAAGGGAAATATTGCTGAAAGTAAACAAATCACAAACTTAACTGCAGGTGTCGCAGGAGATGTTCCATTTTCTGCTGTTGATGGTAACAATTATACTCACTGGCAACCATTCAACAAAAGCAATGTCGCAAAATTATTAATTGATTTAGGTCAAAATAATTTACATGAAGTGTCTGGGGGGATGTTGTTGTGGGGGCAAAGACCTGCTAAAAATATTTCAGTGGAAATTTTACCACATTCTGAAATGATTGAAAGGTTATTGGAAAATATTACAGATTTTGTTGAAAATGGTAATATACCAAAAGATGATGACAGTCTATTAGAGCTATTACAAGATGTTTACTATGAGGATGAAGAATCTATTTGTAGAGTATTTGGTGGTACTGATCAATGTGCAAATGATGTGAATTCTATATTGAATTGGAAAATTGATCACTTTGAAGATATTATAAAGGATATGCCAAACCTCGATTTTACAAAAGAAAAGTTCATCAAAGTAGTCGATAATTTGACGGTGGTTCCTTCTGAACCGTACTATCGTGAGGTGGTAGAAAAATCACTAATTGAGTTATTACCAAGCAATGTCACTACATTTAGTATTGATTATGATAAGGTTGCTTTGGCAGCTGGAAATCAATCAACTAATAGTACAGATTGGAAATTAACTAGATTTGTGATAATAAATATCGAAGGGAGCTACGATGATGATGATGACATGAAGGGCGGTACATTAAAAGAAATTGTCCTCTTCTAATTCAGGTTTCATCTGTCTTGTTTATTTTTTATATATTTTTTATTTTAACGAATTATGATTTTATATTCTTAAATTAAGCTTTTGTTTATGTTTATAGTTTTAGTCGATTAAACTATTATGTGCTGTTGACTGTTTATCCTAGTACAGATCAGTATTATTTTTGAGAATCAAATCCATCTAATTTTTTAGGTCAAAAAGTTAAAAATAAATGCGCAAGCCCGGAATCGAACCGGGGGCCCAACGATGGCAACGTTGGATTTTACCACTAAACCACTTGCGCTTGTTAATTGTTGATAAACGGAAAAATCTGTTTCATTTTGAACTATTATTTTTTAATCAATCATGTGAATATATCGTGATCATATTATACATTTCTAAAATCCTTTAGTTCATAATGGCATAAATTGGGAAAATATGCAAACAGCTTACTAAAATGTCTATATACATGAGTACTTTAATAGAGGTACGTTGTATATAATTATAACACTATGGCAAGTAGAAGCTTAATCTTCTCAATTTTTAAGAACTTGCCCAATATAGAGAATTTACAAGGTTCATAACCTTTAAACTGCATTTAATATTTGTTCATATTGAGAATATTCATTTAATGTGAATATATAGAATTAAAGTGCTAGTATTATTCCCTATTGTTCATTAGAATGACAGTACATACAAATGGTATGATCATGAGCAGTTATGTATATAATTATCATTGAATACGTGCTCATCGATATTATTGATATATTATCTAAGAAAATATAATTTTAAAGAATTGTCCGTAGCGCCGATTTTTTTCACATATTAAAAAAATTTTTTGAAGAGCTCATCTCATCTCATCTCATCTCATTGACTAAAAGGTTTTATATAAATTGGTTTCGAATTCATTACACCTTGCTATTCCACTAAAATAATCGTAATTGCTACAATACTCCAGTGGACACAGATACATTTCCCAAGGATGAGCAAAGTAATTAAGCCACCTTCAACAGGAAGGACTGCTCATTTTCGTACTCTTGAAAGAGAGTCCAGATTTATTAATCCTCCAAAGGATAAATCAGCCTATCCATTACTTCAGGAAGCTGTTCAACCACATATTGGTTCTTTCAATGCATTGACTGAAGGTTCCGATGGTGGTTTATTGAATGAAGCTATTAAAGACATTGGTGAAAAGGTAATCTTTGATGGTAAGTCTAATGGTACCGATGAAGAAACTATCAATGAAGGTTATTTAGGAAATAAACTATCAATTAGCATTGAGCAAGTTTCTATTGCTAAACCAACTTCAAATGACGGTGTTTCATCAGCTGTTGAAAGAAAATTTTATCCTAGTGAAGCAAGACAAAGATTAACTTCATATAGAGGTAAATTATTACTGAAATTAAAATGGTCTGTGAACGATGGTGAAGAAGTATTAACGGACATGAGAGATGGTGGTGGTTTGCCTATTATGTTACAAAGTAATAGATGTCACTTAAATAAATTATCGCCATATGATTTGGTTCAACGTAAAGAAGAATCAGATGAATTAGGTGGTTACTTCATTGTTAACGGTATTGAAAAACTTATCAGAATGTTGATTGTTCAACGTAGAAACCATCCTATGGCTATTATCAGACCTTCTTTTGCTAATAGAGGTGCCTCATACACTCAGTATGGTATTCAAATAAGATCAGTCAGAAATGATCAACCTCTCAACTAATGTTTACATATTTAATGATGGTCAATTACTTTCAAATCCCTTGGAAAAAAACGAATATTGAATCCCGTTGTATGATTTGGAGGCATGGGGGAAAAAGGACAAAAAATTTTGGACGGATCCTGGAAGGAATTAAAACCCATTTTACGACCTTAAAATTTTTTACGGGTTTAAAAAAATTCAAAATGAAACGCCCCAATTTCAAACTGGGGAAATTCGGTGTATCCGCCTCCAAAAACAATAAGTGGGCAAAGTTAACTATGTTTACAATGGGGGAAACAAAATATAAGGGGGTGGAAAAATTTTGCCGCGGAGCCCAA
>NW_001834694.1:309972-347514 GCF_000150035.1 Vanderwaltozyma polyspora DSM 70294
TTGGTTCACCGTAAAGAAGATCCGAGGAAATTGGGGGGTGTTTCCTTTTTAGGGTTTTGAAAAATTTTTCGAATTTGTTTGTTCAAGGTAAAAACCTTCCTTGGGATTTTTCAGCCTTTCTTTTGTTATAAAGGGGCCCTCAACCACTCAGTATGGTTTTCAATAAGATCAGTTCGAAATTGTCAAACTTTTCAAACTAATGTTTCACTTTATTAAATGATGGTCAGTTACTTTCAGTTCTTTTGGGGAAAAACGAATATTTGATTCCTGTTGTTATGATTTTGAAGGCATGTGTTGATACAAAGGACAGAGAAAATTTTTGAGGGGTTCATTGGTAGTGACATTAAGAACTCATTTTTAACTGATCGTTTAGAATTGTTATTACGTGGTTTCAAGAAGAGATATCCACAATTGCAAAACCGTACTCAAGTTCTTCAATACATTGGTGATAAATTTCGTGTTGTATTCCAGGCTTCTCCAGATAAATCAGATTATGATGTTGGTCAAGAAGTTTTGAATCGTATTGTTTTAGTACACTTAGGTGCTGGTAACAACGAAGATAAATCTAGAATGTTAATGTTCATGATCAGAAAATTATATTCTTTGGTCGCTGGTGAATGTTGCCCAGACAATCCAGATGCCACTCAACATCAAGAAGTGTTGTTAGGTGGTTTCTTATACGGTATGATCTTGAAGGAAAAAATGGATGAATATTTACAAAGTATTATTGCTCAAATCAGAGCTGACATTAATCGTGGTATGGCTATAAATTTCAAGGACCGTAAATACATGAGCAGAGTGTTAATGAGGGTCAACGAAAATATCGGTTCTAAGTTACAATACTTCTTATCTACCGGTAACCTAGTTTCACAGTCAGGTCTGGATTTACAACAAGTTTCAGGTTATACAGTTGTTGCTGAAAAGATTAATTTCTATCGTTTCATTTCACATTTCAGAATGGTTCACAGAGGTTCGTTTTTCGCTCAATTAAAAACTACTACTGTCAGAAAATTATTACCAGAATCATGGGGTTTCTTGTGTCCTGTCCATACACCAGATGGTTCCCCATGTGGTCTATTGAACCATTTTGCCCATAAATGTCGTATTTCAACAATTCAATCAGATGTTTCTAAAATTCCAGAATTATTGTACTCATTAGGTGTAACCCCAGCTTCTCAAACAGTTGCCGCAGGTCCTTCCCTATGTTGTGTTCAATTAGATGGTAAAATTGTCGGTTGGGTCTCTCATGATGAAGGTAAAATCGTCGCAGATACTTTGAGATTCTGGAAGGTTGAAGGTAAGACTCCAGGATTACCATTAGATTTGGAAATTGGTTACGTTCCACCATCTTCTAGTGGTCAATATCCGGGTTTGTATATCTTTGGTGGTCATTCAAGAATGATGCGTCCAGTTCGTTACTTGCCTCTAGGTAAAGAAGATATTGTTGGTCCATTCGAACAAGTTTACATGAACATTGCGGTCACTCCACAAGAAATAGAAAACAATATTCACAGTCATGTTGAATTCACTCCAACTAACATTCTGTCTATTTTGGCTAACTTGACACCTTTCTCAGATTTCAACCAATCGCCAAGAAATATGTATCAATGTCAGATGGGTAAACAAACTATGGGTACCCCTGGTGTTGCGTTGTGTCACCGTTCTGATAACAAATTATATAGGCTACAATCTGGTCAAACTCCTATTGTTAAAGCTAATCTATATGATGATTATGGTATGGATAACTTTCCTAATGGTACCAACGCTGTTGTTGCCGTTATTTCCTATACTGGTTACGATATGGATGACGCAATGATAATCAATAAATCTGCTGATGAAAGAGGTTTTGGTTATGGTACAATGTATAAAGTTGAAAAGGTTGATTTATCAATGAACAGAAGTCGTGGTGACCCAATTACTCAACATTTCGGATTTGGTCCTGATGAATGGCCAAAGGAATGGTTAGAAAAGTTAGATGAAGATGGTTTACCATATATTGGTACTTATGTTGAAGAAGGTGACCCAATTTGTGCATACTTTGATGATACATTGAATAAAACCAAGATTAAAACCTACCATTCATCAGAACCAGCATATATTGAAGAAGTTAATTTAATTGGTGATGAGTCCAACAAGTTTCAAGAACTACAAACTGTGTCTATTAAATATCGTATTAGAAGAACTCCACAAATCGGTGATAAATTTTCTTCAAGACACGGTCAAAAAGGTGTTTGTTCAAGAAAATGGCCAACTATCGATATGCCATTTAGTGAAACTGGTATTCAACCTGATGTCATCATTAACCCACACGCTTTCCCATCTCGTATGACCATCGGTATGTTCGTTGAATCTTTGGCTGGTAAGGCAGGTGCTTTACATGGTACTGCTCATGATGCTACTCCATGGACTTTCGACGAAAGTGATACTCCAGCTGATTATTTCGGTGATCAATTATTGAACGCCGGTTACAATTATCATGGTAATGAACCGATGTATTCTGGTGCTACTGGTGAAGAATTAAGAGCTGATATCTACGTCGGTGTTGTTTACTATCAAAGATTGCGTCACATGGTTAACGATAAGTTCCAAGTACGTTCTACAGGTCCTGTCAACAGTTTGACAATGCAACCTGTTAAAGGTAGAAAAAGACATGGTGGTATTCGTGTTGGTGAAATGGAAAGAGATGCGTTGATTGGTCACGGTACATCTTTCTTATTACAAGATCGTTTATTAAACTGTTCTGATTATACCCAAACTGCAGTTTGTCGTGAGTGTGGTTCTATCTTAACTACACAACAAAGTGTACCGAAAATTGGTTCTGTCTCAACAGTTCGTTGTCGTCGTTGTGCAATTGATTTTGATGAAGCAAAGAAATCTTTATCTAAATACCAAACTGATGATGAAAAAATATACATTGACGATTCAGAAATTTGGGAAGATGGTCAAGGTAACAAATTTGTTGGTGGTGGTGAAACTACTACAGTTGCAATTCCATTTGTTTTGAAATACTTGGATTCTGAATTGAACGCTATGGGTATCAGAATGCGTTACAACGTTGCACCAAAATAGATAGGGATTAAATAGCATTAAAAAAATTACGTAACATTAGATAAATTATAAAAGACATATTGATTAACTAAATGATTTAAGAAATATTTTATATAAATGATGTAGACTTCTTAAGGAAAATGAAAAATCTTGGGAAACATTTTATTTATGTTTTGAAAAAAAGACAATAATTGTAGGTCTAATAATTGTATGTATCTGGGTTTATTTTTGAGGTGATACATCTCAATAATAAAAAGGAAAAATCAAAACCTATTTTTGCAATTGCAGAAGAAAAGTTTGTCAACTAATTTATAGAACCAAAGGGTATGGTAATACTTGGGTTTAAACATATTAAGAAGGCAGTGATAGTGAATTTATTTTTATTCCATAATTGACTATGCTTACTTTGATTTTTAAGAGTATTGAAATCATTCTATTACAAAAGGCTGACGTCCATACGTCACATTAAAAAAATTCCTCACAACCTTTATTTCCAGTGTAATAATTCATGTCCTCATTGGAGACCTTTAATCTAATGAAATTATTAGACATTTGTCATAGATTTAATCATTTTTATATTTATTGGCGATATCTACACTATTAAGTACGTTGTCATTATCCCACATTTTAGCAATTGTAAAAATGGTTAGATACACACAGAATTTTGATAAAATGGAACTGTATTTAATATTTTAATCAATGTATAATAGATAGACTATAATTAATTAATAAATTCTAAAATATAAAAGAATGAAGTACTTTTCTTCTATTTTTAAAGCTAATTTAATTTAATATTTTGTTTCTATTATATCAATCTCTTTCCGAGTTTTTTTAAAAATAGCTTAACAAAATATAAATCAGATCCCTTCGAAAATACTGTTCCCCAGATTTACTTAAAAATACAATGAATACGAAGGAAATGTTGTTGCTACCAAGATGCACTTTCTGTTAATTATTGTTAAAATATACTTTAAAAATTCTATTGAGGTTAATTCTAAAACCTTTATCTCTCCTATACAATCATAATACCATTCAAACTCATAGTGTCATTCATATTTCTGAATAATCTGGTTACTGCCCATTACGACATTGTTTTAATATAGAAGTTAAGTCTTTATCTACCATTTTTGGACCCATGGTTTAGGCACCTTTACTCTACTGCCAAATATAATGTGTAGGTACATTTGTCTGAGAAGAGAAAAATATCCATGATGTGCTAAATGCAAGGCTCACCCATTTGATTTTGATACTAAAATTCCACATTTGGAACATGGCTTTTCAACGTTGGATATATACCATTGAATTTCTTTCTTAGAGTAGTAGAAATTTTCAACATGACAGTTTGAAAATGAAGCTGAATATAACATAATGTACAACGATTTGATTTCAATTGAAGTTCCTAAGCATTTTTCTTATTTTCCTAGTACTTAGCTAGATTGAACTCAAGAAAGAAAATTTATTCAAGGCTTAATATAAACCTTACCTGAGTAGTTTAAGATTTAAGAATTCTATCTTCGGTTGAGTCCACTTCAGACACGAACTTTGATACCGAAATGTCTAATAAAAATCCCTCCTTAAATAAAGATCAATCTATTTCTTAAATCCAAGATTTAGAAGAGGATTTTATATAATAATATGTGTAAAATTACCTATCAAGCAGTCAACTAAAGCATCTTCATGGAACTGAATTACAGACACGATCTAATATATCAAAAATATCGTAATTATTTCCTGACATATGAATTGACCTTTCTCTGAAAGAAAACACGTGATAAACGGACATAATCATGTGATACAACCAAAAATCTCATTAGATTTCATTTCATTTTAAGAATAATATGGAATAGTCAATCGATTCAAAAGTGAGATCAAGGTGATATAATATTTACTAAATGAATAGTATATCACTAATAGTACATATCTAATTTTACTAAGGAAGATTTGTGCGATTGAATGTCGAAGAGTGCAGTCAGTCCATCATAGTAGCCTTTTTTCCACTCCGTTTCGATTTTCAATAAATGAGCTTTCAGCCTATTGGATGTTAAAAAATACTTATATCCAAATCTAATAATTGTGATAAATCGAGTATTTATTATATATTTAGATATGAAAGCTTTCATATCTAAATACAACAAACAAGTAAGCTAAGCTAGAAAAAAAACATAAGAAAAAAGAAACAAAAAACGAACTAACCTCCATTTGCACTCCAGTAAACTGATTCAAGAAAATTGAGTACAACACCTGATAGAACATATATAGAAATTATAAGAATAAAAATAATCCTAAGAAGTACTTCTCCCATCTTCTTCTCCAATTAACCTTAGCTGTGTCTGCAAAAACTTAATATTGTAAAAATTACTCATTTATTCATTTATAGGGAGCGAATATTACCTGGACAGAATCAAAACCAATTTATCCTTCCACAAGATTTTTAACAACTATCACCTAAATGTTTTTTTTTTAAATTAGTTAATGTAGGAAGCAATCTTGTTCAAATTTTAAAACTCACCCCAATTGTGTGGACCCCTCGAAGTATTAACAAGAGAGGGAGAGATGTTTAGGGAACGAAAAAAGAATACCCATGAGCACATACATGCTGGCCGTTTGATTAGTTAATGTCAAGGGATAAACATACAAACAAACAAGCAAACTAACAAACAGTTTACTTACATATACATAAAGTGTTCAAATAAGAAATTTGAATTGAATTAATCTCTTATATCAGTTACTCTCCCTGAACTTTTCTCTGTAGTTTTGGCTGCTAATAAGTTTTAGTATAGCACGAGCAGTCCAAGGAAGGCACAGTCTTCCTATAGCATCTGAAGTTGAAATACAAACCTGCATATCGAATTCCTACGAAAAGAACAATTAAAAAAATATTATATGCACATCAAGAATAAATTAACTATACCAACTTAATGCAAAGTTTCAAATTATGTACATTCTTGAAACAGATAAAAAGTTTATCCGTCGCCTATTCTCCCAGTTTTTCCTCTTTTAACGAATATTTATCCTTTCAGGATACTTTAAATACATAACTAATAAATCAATTAATTCACTTGTGAATATTCTATAACAATAAATCAACCATTTATATAGCTTTGTAGTCATTATATAACCTGTAAACATCACTTCATTTTAACCATTTCATTTTTCCATTTTAAGCTTAAACTCTGTACATTTTCTGTATATATCTCTATACTTTTTTTGGTCTTTTCTTCTAGGCTTTGAAATATCTCGATATCAAAATTTCACTATATATCGAATCGAAATCGAAATCGAAATCGAATTGAAATCGAAGTGGATTTAATACATATAATTGGAAATAGGGAGGGATAAAGTAAAATTCTGATTATATTAAACTCAAATTAGATTTTTGATTTGGGGAATCTACTGGATAAACAATATCTAAGTTGATTTGCTAAGTTAGGGTTTCCTTGACGTTAAAATAGTTGTCGATTTAATATACTCGTTTTTTTGTTATCTAATAATAGGACTTGACTTATACGCTGAACTGACTACATATAATAATACGGTTCATCTTTGTTAGTCATAACAGCTAATATTGATATTTATCAAGTCAATTAGAATTTAAATTCTAATTGAAATATATAAATATATACATATATTCATTTCCATTGTGGTTATTTTGAGTCAGAACTATGTTTACCACTTCAAAATCTTCAAAACAACCAATTCTTTTCGATATCAGATTAAATAACACCGAGAATGACGTTATATTATTGAAAGGACCTCCTGATACTGCCTCTTCAGTATTTCTATCAGGTAAAATTGTATTATCTATATTGGAACCTATACAAATTAGAAGCGTTTATTTAAGATTATATGGTAGATTGCGTTTAAATATCCCGGGCCCTCGTAAGAATTCTAATTCAAAGGAAGTTAGATATAACAAATTCGAAAGAAGGTTTTATGAACATTGTTGGGATAATATTAATATTCAAAACTATTTCCAAAATTTGTACGATAATTATGGGAAACAAACTTCAATCGCTAGTAAATCATCAGAAAATTTAGCAGCTTCAAAAAAGGATAACAAATCCACTTTATCTTTAAGTTCGTTAGCTGGAAATGCATTAAATTCATCAAATTATCACACTTTAGTTAAAGGGAATTATGAATTTCCATTTAGCGCAATTCTCCCCGGTTCCATTAATGAAAGTGTGGAAGGTTTACCTAATGCTTCAGTTGTTTACAAATTACATGCTACCATAGAAAGAAATAAGGGAAGTACGGATTTAATGTGTGAAAAACGTTTAAGAATTGTACGTACTCAAACGCCTGATGCAGTAGAATTATCCGAAACCATAACAGTTGATAATATTTGGCCAGATAAAGTCGAATATTCTATATCTGTGCCTGCAAGAGCTATTGCCATAGGTTCTACAACGAAAATACATATGCACTTGATTCCGTTAATTAAAGGTTTACAGTTAGGTCCCATAAAGATAAATTTAATAGAGAATTCCCAATACTGTGGTTCATACTCACCAGTGACATATCAAGAAAGACTAATTACAAAGTTGAAGATTAAGGATCCATTAGGACATGTTGAATTATTCAGCAACAAGTTAAAAGGTAGAAATATTCCAAACAGCGTGCCACCTATGGATTACCAAGATGCTTGGGATATCACAGCAGAATTTCAAATCCCAGCTAGCCTTTCTAAATGTACCCAAGATTGTAATGTTTTAAAAAACATAAAGGTTCGCCATAAGCTTAAGTTCATTATATCATTAATCAATCCCGATGGCCATATATCGGAATTAAGAGCTTCTTTAACTGTCCAGTTATATATATCACCATTCATTTCACTAGGAGTGAAATCAGAAGATTTAATAGATACGGGACATGTTGTACTTGATGAAGCTAAAAAGGACCAGCATTTAAGAGTTATTGAGCCAGAAGGTGATGATGAAGATGAGATTTTTTCTGGATTTGGATCTAGGGCAAACTCTGTAGGAGTCATCTCATCTAAAAGTTTACCAGATTTGATGACCCCTCCGCAGTATGAGAATCATGTTTATGATCGTTTATGGAATAATAACAGCGAAATAGAGACTATTGCAAGTAACTCCAATTTAACAACCCCGCATAATAGTAGCAATAATTTGACAAATCTGACATCTGCTAAGTCAATGGATGAGTTGAAAGCTAGCTTGGATAAGATTAGTTTAGATAATAATGAAATTGGAGCTAACAACTCCAATAATAGTGGATTAGGTATTTCCTACCTCCCAGGTTCAATTTCAAACAATATTGAAGGCACTCCTAATATTCTGATTTCTTTAGAAGATGTACCATCTCATGTAGTTGAGAATAGTCCAGATCCTACACCAGCATTCTACCATATATCCCGAGCAAATTCCTTTGTAAATCAAGCTCCATCCTCATCACCAAAAATTGATTGGGAAATACAGTCCTTAAGTAAAGTGCCTTCCTATGGTAAAGCAATGAAGAATCCTAGCGTTGCGCCAGAATTCCCGCCAGCTTACCCATCCACCGGCAACTCTGAACATAGTAAGCCAATCGAGAAGCCTCAAATGGTAAGACACCGTGGTACCTCCATATCTTCTCAAGGCAGCTCAAACAGAAATTCATCTATTAGAAATTTCTTAAGCAGAAGTAATAATAGTTCATCAACTTCATTAAATGCATTAGCTGAACATAGCACTGGGGGATCATTTACACTACCGATTCTATCTTCCCCATCATTACCAAAGAACAATACTGCTTCAAAACATTTTTCATTCGGGATGACACCATATGGTGAAGATTGCATAGATAGTAGGGATACAACGGTCCAAAACCGTCTCCAAGTTCCTCATTCCCAAACAGATTCTTCTCGTAGAAGATCTAACTCATTGAACAGCATTATGAATGTTTTCGGAAAAAGGGAAGAATAAAGAATAACTAATACTTATTACTTTTGCATTATTTAATTCTGCCTGAAGGGTATATAAACTTCATTTCATACATAGGCATTTATAGAAATTCATATATTTTCAATTCCTTTTATTTTAGTATTTTAGCTGCTAAAGAGGAGACTTCTTCTGCGGAGCCTATCGAAGATTGGTATCCTGCACCGCCTATACCGTAATTATGTATTACACGTAGTGAGCCATCGTGTCTTAATAGATCGTAATTCGAATCTTCGAGACGTACTCCTCCTTTTCTACCAGGTCTCAATGCAGTGTATGTATTATAAACTGATAAACTTGTAAATTCAGGAATATGTGATTTCACAACATTAATTATGCTTTCAGAGAGGCCTTCTATCAATTGATCTGACCAATCGTTTCCCCTAAATATTCCTCCCATTATACACCCACCTTCACCTCTTGGGAATACGTTAAGAAATTGATCAGGCAAGGCATGATCAGATAAGGGCAACTTGTCAATCATCATTTGGAAAGGTAAGTCTTGATATACTTGAAGAATTTGGCCCTTAATAGGATAAACTTTGGACAATTCTTCTGGATCAAGGTTTTCTAATAGTCTACCAGCATTTAGCCCTGAACAGTTGATCAAAAGATCTGGTTTATATCCAAGCACGTCAATAATATCTTCAATATCATTGATTCTTGGGATCCTTTTGATGATAACCCCACTCTTCTTCAGCAACCCAATTAAATAGTTATTATAAATAATTGGTGTCACTGTTACAGTGGTGAATTGAATTCCGATATATTCTTCAGGGTTTAAATTCCTCGTAATCAACTCGTCGTCTGATAGATACTCAATATCTCTTACAAACTTTCCTTCAATATACCAAGGAATCATATCATTCTTGCGAATGAAGTATTTCAATGGAAATTTTTTAATACCACTTGAAGGTTCAGTGTCTGCTAGCTCCATGAATTTCTTATAGGTGAGGCTGTCACGCTTAATCTGTTCTGGCTCATTACCTTTAGCAAAACTAGCCCAATTAGCACCGGCCCAAGGTGAAGTATAATCATGAGCATGATAATCACCAGGAAATTCAGATGAAACAACAGTTAGTTCATTTATTTCATTCTTAAATTTGTTTACTAAAGTCAAAGCAGTAGTTAGTCCTGAGACACCTCCTCCTAATACTACGACCTTTGACATTTTTCTAATAGTCACTCAATTCTTAAAGTTAAAGTTAAATTGTTAAAATGGGTTAGCTACAATGACCAATTAATCCATATGATATCTATCATAATTTCTTTTAGCATCTACATTTATATATAATTTATAAATATGTATGGGCCATGTTTTTGACCAAATTAGTCATTCCAATGATTTAATTAAGCGTATGTTGGTTGGTTGCTTAGAGAAAGATCCGGTGTCCTCAAAAACTATAGAAACGATAAGATAAGAATTGTTCGTTATAAGATTATTTCAGCAATTCTGTTCTTCACCAACTTGATAATGAAACAATATCGTTCAATACTATTCCTTAAGTTATTTTGAGCAAGATTGCATAATTTCACGAGATGGTTCAACCCCCCTTCACTAATTTAGCAATGAAAGAGCCGTCTGAGTCTAGTTAGTCATATTTAAGGTTTTGAGAGGTTTTATTCGACATGATCAAAATTAAATTAGTTTTCAGCAAAATATTAAATTAGGAGGGATTTTTACGAAATACATCAATTATTTTTTTGATGAGGAATGCGTTTTTATGGCTTTAAAAGTACTAACTATTTAAATATATAAAATCCTTTTCTCTTTACTAAAATATCATAACATTAAATTGCGTAAGGGTGACTACATCAAGCCTTTATCAGAGCTTAAGTTAATTAGTTCTTGTCCCAACCCATCTTGATGGCTTCATCGTAAGTTGGGTAGTCTAAGTAACCCTTAGGAGTCATAGCGTAGAAAGTGTCTCTATCATATTTGTTTAATGGTAAACCTTTTTCAACACGATCAACGATATCTGGGTTAGAGATGAAGTAACGACCGTAACCGATCAAAGTTCTATCGTCTTCAACCATTTCCTTAACAGCTTCTGGGTGCAAAGCCAAGTTACCGGCTCTGATGATTGGACCCTTCCAGATTGAGTAAACGAAATCGTTAGTACCATCCAAGTATTCACCTTCACCTTCAGTTAAGAATGGATCAGTGACACGAGGTTCAACCAGATGGATGTAAGCTAATCTCTTACCTTCTCTAGCTCTCTTTTCCAATTCACCAACAACGTAAGCGTATTGGGCAATCAAACTTGGATCAGAAGCACCGGACATGGTACCGAAGGTACCGTAAGGAGAGAATCTGATACCGACTCTTTCATGACCAATAGCTTCAACAACAGCATCAACAACTTCCAAGGTAAATCTAGCTCTGTTTTCGATGGAACCACCGTATTCATCGGTTCTCTTGTTAGAGATTGGGTCTAAGAATTGGTTCAACAAGTAACCATTAGCACTGTGGATTTCAACACCATCAGCACCGACACCAATGACATTCTTAGCGGCTTGAACGTATTCCTTAATGTATTGCTTGATTTCATCCTTAGTCAAACCGTGTTGAGGGTTGTTAGATTTCTTAGCCAAAGCTTCTTGTTCAGCAGACATGTAAACTTCATCGGAGGCAGAGTCATATCTCAAACCATCTCTAGCCAAAGTGTCAGCATAAGATTGTCTACCTAAAACCCACAATTGAGGCCAGATAAAGGACTTGTTTTCATGAACCTTAGCAAAAATCTTCTTCCATTCGGCTAATTGTTCTTCAGACCAAACACCTGGAGCGTTATCATAACCACCAGCTTGTGGAGATGGGAAAACACCTTCGGTGATCAACATGGTACCTTCTCTCTTAGAACGTTGGTCATAATATTCAACAGCCCATTCCTTGTTTGGAACATTACCTGGATGATGAGCTCTCATTCTGGTCAATGGAGGCAAGACAGCTCTATGCTTCAATTCATTGTTACCGATCTTAATTGGTTTGAATAAGTTAGTGTCCTTTAAGGCAATTGGTTTGAAATCTTTAACAAAAGGCATTTTTTCGTCTTGTTATATTGAGAGTTATTGATCTTACTTACTAATTAAGGCTAAATAGTAAACAAGCAAGCAATGCAAAAGAAGAAAACATAAATTGATAAACTCAAGATCAAGACACAACTAGTTCCCCTTTATATATGTATATTACCGACAATAAAATAAGAAACAAAATGCTTCAATTATTTAAAAGAAAATGAGATGAAACCCAAAGAGTTAAGTATTTTCAGTACCTTGAACTTCATGATATCTGGAAAACCCGAGCAAGCTTCCGACCAATTTTCTTGAGATTATTAATACAAAATCCCAAACAATTGGAAAAGCTACTAGATTTATTATCGAACATTTCAAATATACCATTAATCTTTTACCTTCCTTCTTACTATTAAATCAAAAATGTAGTAAGTATCATACTATGAGAATAAATAATTAACCCAACTCTTGCCGTTTCCTTAATGAACAAAAATTCGATTCGACAATTGGGCTTTACTTACTTTTTTCTCTTTTTCTTTTTCTTGCCCGAAACCAGAAGAGAGAGAAAAAAAGAAAAGCTCGAGAAACGGGACAGGGAGGAACTGACGTTTCTTTTTACGGTGCTCGAGAGATGTGTCTATCAGAACACTTTGCAGCATGTCTTGTCAACAACAGTACATCGCACTTCGGATGTCAATGACGGAAAGGTGCTTTGATTATTAATTGAGAAACGAGATTCAAAGAGACCTCCGTGGCACTGTTTGGTACATGCAGTTTTGTGAATTTCTTCTTTTGAACGAGCTACGAAAAGAAAAAGGTAGGAAAAAAATAAGAAGTAAAAGAAGGCAAACTAAGATCACCTGACTTTTGGATCTTTCTCTTTCTTCTTTAGATCAGTGCCTAATTTAGACTTCTAAAGTGGATTCTGGTAGGATTTCGAAGTATTTGACATACAAAGCTCTATCTATAAAAGGAGGTTCTATGGTTTAAAATGTTGTAGTAGTTGTAGATGCCTAAAGTGGTGCGTTCTCGTGTTAGAGAAAGTAAATGTAGACTGACATAAACCACTTTTACCGAAGATTAATGACTTGGTAAGTGCTGCGACATAAGGAGTAAAACTATTCGAAACTAGAAAAGCGCATTAAGATTTGTATGATTCTTCGAAATTCAAAAAATAAGTTAACGTAAGAAAAATTTATTTAAATATATATTAGACCTTTACTCCAGAGTAATGTTCTTCTTGTTACCGCCAGTTGAGCTGAAAAAGAAACATATTCTAAACCAATAATTAATTTTTCTCCAAAAATGAAGTTTGTTGTGAGCTGACATCTTTTATTTTATTTTTGTTTCGTTATCTTGTTCTGATGGTTAATCATATCATACTGAAGTCAATTGCTTTCAATCACATATTTGTATTTACATGTTCATTGCCCTATGTATCATTCAAATCCTCGAAGAGATCGTGATCAATGTAATCCTGCTTTGCTTGCAAAAGCGCATGATTTATCCTGATACCAAATATTATTACTGACACAGTCATGTCACTTGCGCTTATAATAGAGGTTCCACTACTTCTAAATTATTATGTATACTGTTATAGCTTAACCTCTCTTTCAGTGTTCATGTATTTTTGTGTATGTCCAAGAGTTGAATCCGTTTTTTATTGCCCCCGCAGTATCTATATGTTCAGCGATGTCACTGAATTTGCATTACGAGTTGACTTACAATTTTATCCACTATGAAAAGAAGAATACAAATTGTCACATAATTTTGTTCGAATTGTACCAGCACCAAACTTTTTATGATAATCCCAGTGTAGTTTATAGGATCAATAAAGCAAAAATATTGCCTCTAAAATCTCATCTTTTAGAATATAGTTTACAGCAGCTTATAGTTCTGATAAGATAAATCAAACTTATCAGTACTATAACTATTAATCAAAGAAACAAGTTAGATTCTCAAAACAAGATATTGAACTTACAGTTAAATTAGGAAAATAAAAAAAGGAAGAAGAAGAAAAAACAGATATATTTTAGTCTGGTCTGTCTTTTTAAAGTAAGTTTCAAAAATATTGTATTGTTTTGTCCGGAATATATTTATTAGAAATAATGTTCAATAGGCCAACGACGTATTGTAACTATATAACTATTATCTATATTAGTCTTATTATTAAGTTTATATAATAATACTTAGTTGTTTATATTAAATAATGATATGATGATATGATCTTTTGTTTTGGTAGCAAATAGTTATGGCAATGCGACAGTGTCGCTTTATATACTAATTGGGGTGTCATCTGTAGATAAAGAAATACTTAATACATTAATATTTAATATTCCGGATCAAACAATACAACAATATGTATTGTTTTGACCGGTTATTATATAATAGTGAATAAGTATTATATTAGTTAAAGAAGTAATATGTGTACTATATTCTAATATATTAGTATAAGCTAAAGGTAGATATACTGATTAATATATTAAGTTGTATATTGTAATAATAATTAAGTCTGTCCCCTTTAGTTTGGGAACTTGTTTATGTAGCTATGATAACTATCTAGTTCTTTATATACGTTCTTGTTTGTGACAGTGTCGCAAATCCTTTGTTTATTGATTACTCCACTTCTTCGTATTATGTTATAATCCGAAATCAATACAAATATTCAACTACTCCATTTTAGATTAGAAAACAATAATTTTTAAGCTCTCAATTATTATTGGTCCTATAGTGTAGTGGTCATCACTTTCGGTTTTGATCCGGACAACCCCGGTTCGAATCCGGGTAGGACCTACTTTTTGAAGAATTAATTTTTTCTTACTTCAAAAAGCTTTAAATTATGAAGTTGAACATGTGACATTAAAATAAAAATTAAAGGCACAAAATTTGTGTCAGTAAAGGATTAAAAAATGTCACAATCCCCCATCTTCTCTTTTCTTGACTTTAAATATAACTGGGATGAGGACCACATCATTAAGAATCATCATTTTATAAGTCTTTCCTTCAGATTGCTTCTATATTCCTTTTTAGGTTTGCGTTTTTTTATATCCATATATTAATATCTAATGTCAATTATTATCGTCAGTGGTAACGTCAATTAAGATCTTGGAAATAAAATCGTATACTAATAAACTAATTGGAATACTTCAATAGAATTCGTTTTCTTTTTTAAAAAATAAATAAATAAAAACAGAAGGAAAGTAAAAAAAAATAAAAAAGAATATCGAACTATCTATAATGCTAAGCAAAAGCGGTATTTTAAATACTCTACCATTGAATGTTCAAAGAAAAAATGACAGTTCTAAGAATAACAATGATATTACCAAAAGCTTGATAAAATCTGGGATTAAAGAAATAACAGCAGTTTTACACAATGAAAAGGAAGAAAATTTTTCAGTGTCAACTAGATCTTCCTTAACTGAAATGTCAGATATTGTTAAATTAACTGCGGCAACCAATGAAACTAAAAAAAATGAAAACTTGGATGATATTGCTCCAAAAAATAACAATGTTATTGAAAGTAAGCAATCAATTGCCCTCTATATTGGAGATTTGGAAAAATTTGTTACAGAAGATATGTTGAAAAATTTCTTCGCAATGTACAAATCTTTGCTTTCAGTAAAAATATGTGTTGATTCACATTCTGGTGAATCGTTAGGTTATGGATATCTTAACTTGACAACCAAAGAAGAAGCAGATGATTTAATGGAACGTTTCAATTACACACCCATTTTCGGCAAGGTTGTAAGGATAATGCCATCTCTAAGGAATTCACAAACTCGTAAAAATATGGGTACAAATGTGTTCTTCTCTGACCTACCATTATCTGAAAAAAGCATTACAACAAGGGATTTTTATAATTTTTTTAAAGCCTATGGTAATATTCTTTCATGTAAATTAAATACAAGTAAGAATATTGGATTTATATTTTTCGAAAATGAAAGCTCAGCAAAAGAAGTAATTTCTAAATTTAATGCCAATGAGTTACTTTACGGTTATAAGATTAACTGTGGAGTCCATATAGATAAATCAATTAGAAAAAACCTAGGGACTGAGAAACAAAAATCAGCTTCTTCTGAAAGTTGTAGCCATAGATTAACTCCAATTTGCAGACCAAATGAACACTCTACCGAAAGAAAATCAATTTTGGTTAAGAATTTGCCAAAGGAGATTAGTGATTATGAAATATCTTCTATATTTGGAAATTTTGGGTCAATCGAATCCACCAAGAGATTAGAGAGCATTGGGGAAAATATAGGAATTGTAATCACTTATTCAGAAAATACTAATACTAAGGAAATAATAAACAATATTAATAAGTTAGATGTTGAAGGACATGTCGTTAAGGCTTTTGAATTAACTAAGTTAAAAAGTAACGAAAGTCCTAAAAACCTCCATAATTCAATTAAAAAGACATCAACCATATATTTAGGAAACCTAAGTACTGTTTGCACCAAAGAATTTTTGACTCAACTTTGTATTCAGGAATCCATAAAAATCGATTCCATTGAAATAACTTCATATAATAAAGATCCTTTGACATTTTCTGGTTATGTTAAATGTAAAACAAAATTTGATGCAAAGAAACTTTTTAAATTTATTAGAAATCGGTTAATCGGAGGAAGCGTCGTGTCAGCTTCCTGGGAAAATACCATCGGTGGCATTCCTATTAGCAACTTAAAACAAGAGAATACGTCTTCGGAAACAAATACGAATCCAGTACAGATCAATATACCTGTGTATAATCCGGCTTGGAATATTGGATTTATACCGCAATATCCAAATCAATACCTCAACCTCAACAACCAATTAAATTCCTTGCCAAATCAGGGATATTCTGTTCCACAAGCCATTGTACACCAAAGAGCACTATTACCAAAATCAAATATTAACAAAAAACATGTATTGGAACTCTTAAGAAGACAAGTTAAAAAAGGTTTAGACTTTTTAAAATTTCCAAGTGCAACAAGGGAGTCAAATTTGACCTGTATAACTAAATACATTTTTGAAATGTATTGGTCAAAAGATGTATCGAAACTTAATACTTTTCTTTCATTATTAAATTCAAGTACATATAATGAAGGGATATTACAGAAACAAATTGAGGACTCAGCCAATTATTTAGGCTTTGGAAGATATTAGATTTTGAATATTAGTATATCCTATGATCAACTTAAAGGTAATCAAAAAAGTTAGATTCAAATTTAAGATTAATATTTGAAATTCAACTAATAGTATTTAACCATTTTTTAATTATATACAAAAACAGAATATGTAAAACGTCATTTAGAAAATTAATGTTGCTGGTTAGACAATTTCCACATAATTTGCAGGGAAAATACCTTCCTTGTCTCCTAATCTTCCTGTCCACCAATCATTCTGAGTTTCAGTTCTCTTGATAATTGTTATAATGTCACCTTTTTTGAACGATAAATCGCCAAATTCTAGACTTTCATAAGTGTATAATGCAACTGCTTTTGTTCCTTTGGTGTTAGAAGCTGGCGGCGGTCTTGACTTGCTTGGTGCATCTACAATTTTTGAATTAGAAAGTTTATCGGAGATTTCATTTACTTTTTCATCATAACCAGATTTCTCATTTACCCTTTTAGATCCTGACTCATATCCTCTGTCCCTACGATCATAATCCTTTCTGCCCTCAGATAAACCCCTTGGTCCACGGCTATAATCTTTCTCACCTTGTGAAAATGCTCTTTCTCTTCGATCATAATTTCTTTCACCTTGTGAATAAGCTCTTTCTCTCCTAAAATTGCCTCTGTCACCTTGGGAATATCCTCTCTCCCTGCGTGGGAAACCTCTATCAGCATCTCCATAAGCTCTTCGTTCATCACGTCCGTAATTTTTAGGAGACCTGTCTGAACTTAATTTACCTCTATCGAAGTCATCAGACTCGTTATGATAATTTCTCCCAGGTCCTCTGTTGTAACCACGATCGTCGTCATTGTAGTCATCCCTCCTTGATCTAGATAACCTGTCATCTCTTCTTGGCGCATTCCCGCTGTCGTAACCTCGATCATAACCTCTGTCATAACCTCTGTCATTATCATAACCGTCATCGTAATCATAATCATCATATCTGCCAGACGATCCTCTTCTATTTCTTGAGTTATATGCATCCCTTCTCGATGAGTTTGTATTTGGCTTGAAAGAATTATCATCTGTTGAATAGATTGTATCAGGGATATCATCATAGTAGTCATCATCGTAATAATCGTAGCCATCATCTTCATAGTAATTACCACTACCATAGGAAGTATAATTGAAAGCTCTAGATTCCAAGATACGGAATAAAGGATCCGCAGAAGGAGGTGCTCTTACTTTTCCTGATAGAATCATTTTGCTGGTACAGTTTTCACCATAGAACTTTCTATTTGTTTCTCTTCTCTCTACAATTGCAGACCCTTCTACAGAAACACCGGCAAATAAACCTTTACTCTTCGAATAAGCAAAAACGGCAGCAACACCACTAGTTGATGCCGCACCAGCAGCTTCTGCACTTCTACCCAATGGACCTGCAGACACAGATACATTACCACCCAGAGTGATGGTACCAAATTCTGAGAATGATCTCACAGCTTCTTCAGTATTTAGGATGAAAACGAAGTCCGTCAATTCTACACCGATCAACCACCTGCACCTGCACCTGCCATACAAGGGCAGAGGAACAGAACAAGTGGCATCTCTTATTCTAGCACAAGGAACCTGGACCAGCCTACCAGAAATAAAAACCTGCTTTTAAACAGTAATAATAGCTAAACCCCCCCCTCATTTTAAATATCAGGTGGAATAACTTTATCAGCCCCTAATACTTGGTTAGGCTTTACAAAACTTGCTAAAATCTTAGCAGCTTTCCTAGACAAATACAAATTAAGATAAATAGATTGTTAGCATCCATACTAGAAACTTATCAAAATTCAGAGTATATAACCAATTTTACATCTAAAATGAAATAAAATGTATCATGGAGTAATTAGAAGACTTCCCATTGAAGAAAACTTGAATACCATGAAGCATATCCATTCTAGAAATAAAAAAGAACTATAAACTCTGCAACACTTCGAAATAATTGACAAAATCAAATAGAAATAAGGAAGTAACATACTTGGATTCTGATCTTAAATCACTTGGAACAGGATTGTTTAAACCCATTTTTATTATCTGTAAAATCTATATATATATATACCTGCGTGTATGTGTGTGTGTGTGTGTCTCTCTTATTTTTAATTGCTAATTTAGAACACCTAAGCAAACTATTTTATAAACCAAAATAAAACAGATTCCTGATCTTAAACTAAACTAAACTAAACTAAACTAAACTAAAATAAATAAATAAATTTAACTCGATTCGATTCAAATACTTCACATTATTTCACCTCCTCCCTTATATAAAATAAACCTTTCGTTAATTCGATTCGAAATACCTTCGGAAGTAACTGGCTTTAACCCTTCGAAAGGCTTATTCGAAAGGGTTAACCTATCCCGTTTTTGGAAAGGGACCGTTTTTTTAAAACAGTTTCGAACATCGACAGGATCAAGATCAAGATCGAAAGACCAAGAAGAAGAAGAATGATTGAATGAATGAATGAATGGATTGATTCATTAGCTTAATATAGATTTGGAATTAGTGTTTCGGGGTGATCTTGAAATGGATTATGTGAATTTGTTATTTTAGACTTGGTTCTTGTAGAGTTTAGGTTAGCTTTTTGACTCTTTTGCAACTGTAAAAGCATCGAATCAGCTGAGAGGAGGAAGAATATTCAGTGATGGCATCTGATAAAGATTTGGTTGATAAGATATTTGATACCGGATATAACTTGTTTAGCAGTGGATCCGAACTTGCTTCAAGTGTCAAAAGTAAAGTTTTGACTGCGATTAAAGATTCCGGTGATGATGATGTTGTGAATGTTATTTCAAAGGGGAATTATTTGCCTAGGACTACTAACAATAATCCTCCTACAAATATTTCAAAATTTGTTACTGGGGTTTATGATAGATTAAATTTTAAAGTATTTTTAGGTATCGGTATTTCTGCTACTTCCGTATTATTATTTTGGAAATTAACGAAGGCATTATCAGTGCCCCAGTATTTAACTCAACCTCAGTTAAAATGTGTTTTAATATTTGGTGATATGCATGATCCAATTGTACGTTCACAAGTGATGGATTTGTATAGAAGGAGATTCATAGTATTTGTTTGTACAGAGCATGCTAACCAATATAAGGAAAAGGATAATGGTGATGAATTCTTGCGTTTTATTGACCCATTGTCTGTGAATGATCTATCTAATTTCTTGGAGTTTTTAAGGAAACCCCACAGCAATCCAGTAGAATTAGTTTCTATTTTATTCATGCCAAACAGCTCTTATTATCCTTCTGGTGAAATTTCACTAGACCAATTAGAAAGAGAATTACATTCAAATATTCTATTATACTATAACGCATTGTCGAAAATTGTACCACATATTAGAAATGAAACGACACAATGCATTTTATTTAACCCTTCGTTATCATCGAATTTGGGAATAGCTCATCATTCAGCAGAAATCATAGCATCAGGAATGGTCCAATCCATTTCTAAAACTTTGGAATCATACAATACATTATCTATCTACCATGTTAACTTAGGAATTATTCAGATTGGAGGACAACCTTCAAATTATAAGTATCTAAATTTAGAAGGTGCACCTATAAGCTCTTCACTACTGACTCCTACATTTAAATTGATAATGTACCATAGTGGTAACCTATTGCAGAAATTCATTTTGAAAATTGTTACCTTTGGTGGTTTGTCAAGAACATTCTATTTTGGAAGATATAGCTGGGTTTCATCATCAGTTATAGGCAGATTGATTATTAAAGTAATATAAATTTAAAAACCTGAATGAAAAGTGGTATGCTACAATGTATATAAAAAAATTATTTAATGCTTAGTGTAAATATGAAATTTGAACGGATATATTTCAATTTTATCATAGTTGACTTTGTAAGGATTGCAATTGAGCTAACACTGCCTTCTTGGCTGTGCCACCAATAGCATCTCTTCTTTCGACACTTTGTTCAAAGTTAAAAGTTTCAAACAAGTCTTGCTCAAATCTTGGATCTATTTCTTGGAATTGGGCTAATGTCAACTTATCGATACCAGATAAATTTAGCTTTTCTGCTAAAGCAACACATTCACCTGAGATATGATGAGTAGTTCTGAATGGTACACCTTTTCTAACTAAGTAGTCAGCTAAATCAGTAGCAAGCATGTCCATAGTTAGTGCTTTTTCCATTTTTTCCTTATGGACATTTAAGGTGGAGACAACACCAGTAGCAATTAATATAGAGTGTTCTACTGTAGTCAAACAATCGAATAATGGTTCTTTATCTTCTTGCATATCTTTGTTATAAGTTGAAGGAATACCTTTTAAACTCATCAATAAACCGCTCAAATTACCAAAGACTCTACCAGATTTGCCTCTTAACAATTCCAAAGAATCAGAATTCTTCTTTTGAGGCATTAATGAAGAACCAGTTGAGTATGCATCACTCAAAGTGATAAAGCCAAACTCTGCAGTGGAATATATAATCAAATCTTCTGCAAAACGAGAGATATGATTCATGAATAAAGTACCCCAGAACAATAATTCCACCACGAAATCTCTGTCGGAGACTGCAACCAGAGAGTTTCCAATAACACCATTAAAACCTAATCCATTAGCCAAGAATTCTCTATCAATACCATAAGGATGTCCCGCCAAGGCACCTGCGCCTAAGGGAGAAACGTTTAGTCTATCTAGTAATTGCTTTAATCTTTTGTAATCTTCAGTAAAGTAAGTAGCATAAGAACTTAGCCAATGAGACCATCTAATAGGTTGGGCTCTTTGTAGATGTGTGTATCCGGGCATTAAGATGCCAATTTCACCCTCACCTCTTTTAACTAAAACTTGGATCAAAGATTTTAAAGAAGGTAATAGCTTATCTTGAATTATGTCACGGCAATAAATTCTTAAATCAGTAACACATTGGTCATTACGAGATCTACCAGTATGTACTTTCCCAGAAATGTCAGTGCCAATTAATTCACCTAAACGTCTTTCATTGGCAGTATGAATATCTTCATCATTCGGATGTCTAACAAAAGAATCGGAATCCCATTCTTTTTTAATTGCATCTAGACCGTCATGTATCTTTGACAATTCAACCTCAGTCAAAAGACCTAATTTTTCTAAACCTTGTGTATAAACCTTTGTACCTTCTAAATCAGCCTTGTACATTTTATAATCATAGGGCAAAGATGCGTTGTAAAGATGCATCAAAGGATCTGTTTCGCCAGTGAATCTACCACCCCATAATTTTTGACTAGACATTTTCTATAGCTGTGATTATTATATAATTGGCTTATTAACTATTACTAGATCAATTGTGAAATCAAATTTCTATTGTTGATCGATGCTTTATTTTTGTTTCCAACCTTGCAAGAAAAAGTTGTGTAAACCAACTACAAACAAGAGACTCAAGAATCAAACCAAACTGCTGTCAACTCCATCCATTTATATATGTAGATATTCACCATAATTGATTCCTTAAGCCATATTGCATCTTTATCTGTATATCTCGTAAACTGCACTACCATTTTTTTTTCAATATTTTTTTTTCAATACTTGTTGCCTATTAAATACGATGACTCAATCTATACTGCATGAAACCGAACCGAACTTAAAAGAAGATGAGTCAAACAAAAAGTTGAAAAAATCTGTCATAGATCAGGTGAGTAAAGTTAGGCCAATGACAGGAATTGTAAATTGTTTTGGGATAAGAACACGTCATAATTTGTTGTTTATGTGTAGTTAGTTGGTAGGGAGAAAGGTATTAGGTTTAATGATCTATGCTTGTTACATTACTTTTCTTACTTGTATAAACTGTTCTAGAAAGAAGATAGATATGTATATAGAAAGATGTAAATGTCAGTGATCTTAGCTTGTGGGGAGGGTAAGGGTGATTATGGTTTACATCTACCGCTGAAACGTGGGTACAAACTACAATCTCTGACGGTGAATCTGTCACATAACCAAGCCAAGATACGTTCAGTACCTAAACCGTAACCACCGTGTGGGCAAGTACCGTATTTTCTTTGATCGATGAACCAGTAGTAAGCCTTAGAGTCGATACCTTCACGAGTAAAACCGGCCATCAATTCTTCGGTGGATTCAATTCTCATTGAACCACCGGTGATTTCACCAACAGTTGGCATTAAGACATCGACGGATTCAGTGACACGAGGGTCATCGGAACAACGTTTCATGTAGAAAGATTTGATTTCAACTGGGAACCTTATTAGTAAAATTGGGACACCGATAGTGTCGGTCATCTTTCTTTCAGCGGCTTCAGCAATGTCGTCACCGAATTGGAAGTCGTTGCCTTCTTCGTTCTTGATACCGTGTTCTTGTAACCATGTAATGGCGTCTTTGTATTCTAATCTCATGAATGGACCCTTTGGAGCAACGAAACCTGGGTTCAATTGTTTAACTAATGGACCAGCTATTGGGTCTTCCAAAACGTATTGGATACTCTTAACGATCAAAGTTTCGATGTGTTGCAATAAATCGTTGAAGTCAATGAAGGCTAATTCAGCTTCAATATGGGTATATTCAGACAAATGTCTTCTGGTGTGAGATTTTTCAGCACGGAAAGATTCTTGAATACAGTAAACATCACCTAAAGCTGGTAAACAGGTTTCCAAGTATAATTGGGAAGATTGTGTCAAGTAAGCTTCTTCACCGTAATAATCTAATTTGAATAAAGTTGAACCACCTTCAACTTGTGTTTGGACCATACATGGTGGAGTAACTTCAGTGATATCTTCTTCTATGTAGACTCTTCTGATGGCTTTCAATAGAGAGGCACGGACCTTCATAACAGCAGATAAAGTTTCACCTCTCAAGGCTAAGTGACGTTGGTCTAACAATAAGGATGGGTCAGCACCTTCTGCAATTTTGTTAGTGATGGCTTCGTCACCAGATGGAGCCAAACCAACAACTTCATAGTAGTCGACGACTAATTCAACACCACCTGGAGCACTCTTACCTTCTGGGACACTAACGATGGTACCATATAAAGTAACTGTAGATTCTAAAGTTAAATCTAAAGTTTGTTGAGCTAGGGCCAAATCACCAGATAAGACAGTTTGAATATAACCAGTACCATCTCTCAAGACGATGAATACAACTTTCTTGTTTGAACGCATTCTATGTATCCAACCAGAGATTTTAACTCTTTGATCCAATAAACCATAAGATTTATCAATTTTAACTTTCTTAGCTTGTGGTAAAGATTTATCCTCTTCAACCTTTATGTTCAAAGCTGCCATTTGCTTGGCTGCGTTAGCAGCAGCTTGTTCTTGTTTTTTCAATTCTTGTTCCTTTTGTTTTAGCAACTTCTTCTTCAAACCATCACAGCCTTTACGAGCCTTCTTTAAAGCAGATGGACTGATTTCTAAGTATGAATTTTCTTCTGTCTTGAACACAAATAATTTTGGTTCTTCAGCAGTAGCGCTGGCTTCTTGAGAAGCATATAAAGCAAAAGCTGGAGTCTTGAATGGTGCTTCTTGAGAACCGACGACAGTCAATTCGTCAATACCACTAGCTTCGTTGATGTACAAAGACATTATTTAATCTATAGTTTTCTATTATGCACTCAATTGATCAATAAATCAATTTGATCGATGTTGATAGTGATGTTACTGATCTATATCTAAAATAAAAAAAAAAAAATTAATATTTGAATAGACAAGTAAAAAAAGTTACTTAAAATACAATTTCTAAAAAGGAGTAGAAACAAGAATGCAATTCAATAAGAATGAAACCTTATAATAAATATAAATTATCTAAATGATGCAAATTTAGTTTAATCTAATTCACTTTCGAATATTACTCACTGATGATGACCAGATGAGAGAGCTCTTTTCGTTTTCTTCAAAGCTGAAAAAGGTTTCAGTCAAATTTTTCGAAACGATGAAAAAAAAAACTATCGGTTCGTATTTAGTGTTCTGGTGATATCTCAATGTCATTGTGGACGTAATCAAGATGATGGTGGTAACAGTGAGACTTAATTAGCAAGTCAGGCCAGGCCAAGCCAAGATAATCCAATGACGACTGGTCTGATATGAATAATAATAACAATATATACTTTGATGACGACATCTATCATTTTATCTTCTATTCATTGGATATCATATTGCATTCGGGCCTGTTGTATTCAATGGCTCTCGATTAATCAAGATTATTCCAAAAGTTTGATCTTGAAAATTCGGTTAATGGCTGTGATACCACTTTGATTTCACCGTTAGAGGTCTCTTCTAAATGATAAATTTCATCCAAGTGGATAGTGTCAGTCATATATTCTAATGCTTTTTTGTAATTGGTACCTATGTGAGAAATTGCATGTGCGTCATCACTCAGAACAAATCTTCCTTGACAATGTTCCTTAACCAATTTACAGATAATTGATCCAGGGTAAGGTTCTGATAAATTTTTTCTTAATGCTGATGTATTTATCTCTATTAATCCGCCATAAGAGTTAATATACTTCAAATTTCTAATTATTGTAGCCTGTACGATTTCCCAATTGTTTTCTAGTTCTATATCGGATATCATCATGTTGTTAACATCATCATCGTCATATGCTATGTCACCTGTATGGATATTTATTTTCAAATCAGAGGGTATTAATAATTTGTATAAATCAAAATGCCCAACAACCAATGGTTTCAATTTTTGAAGCATTATATATTGAAGTTCATAATAATCTAATAAGAAATTCTTGATGTTATTTTTTGATGATGATAATGCTTTATTCCAATTTTTTTGATCAAAATCAATTGGGATTGAATTGACATGGTGTATAGAACCAACTGCGAATTTTATAGTATCTTTATGTTTCTCAAGTATTGTTTTAGCATAATCGATATGTTCGATATCACAACCTTCGATTTCAGTACCAATTATAAATGCAGTGGGCTTAGATGAGTTTCTCTCTTTAATTTCACTTGCATGTCTCAAAAACTTCGAAAAATTATCTTGTAACTTCTCTAATGATTCTGTATCATTTTTAGTTGAAGAAGTTTCCTCTGGATACAAAAACTTTGAATTAATTCTAGGCATGTGTTCAGTAAGACAGTATATTTGAAATTCCAATTCAATTGTTCTGGAAACCATATCTTCTAATTTATCAACACCATGGGCAACATAGTCCCCAGAGTGCGAGTGGTGTGAATGCATTGGTTAAGGGGAGATCAGACTCTTGAAAAGTACTTCTCAGCTTTTGTCACAGATATAAATCAAAAGGAGTTGTAATTTCTTGACATACCACTGTCCTAACTTAAAGCAAGGCTATCTAATCTAGATGAGAAAAGTTATATCTTGATTTCATATATACTTCCAATAATCACCTGATTAGTCATTTTACGTTGTAGTTTTTTGCCTTAATTGTAATATTGGCACGAAATCATTTAGAAGTCATGTTTTTAGGAACTTAAAGTGAATCAATATATAAAAAATATCGGGAATATTCAATAAATGATGAGTTCAGTTGGGTATATTTCCTGTGATGTGGTTAGGCGAACCTTTGTTTATATCTGTACTGGAATAATGCTGCTAACGATACTCTGGGACCTAGATTTATACTGTAAAAATAAAAAAAATATTAAAAAGAAATGGACGAGTCCGGAGTCGAACCGAAGACCTCTCCCATGCTAAGGGAGCGCGCTACCAACTACGCCACACGCCCGTAATTTCTTGACTTTTTAAAAGCTTATAATACGATAAATTGTAAGTGATTGATCATGAGATTAAATTTAAAAGTATTCTTCGTTAATCCTTATCAAAATCAACAATAATAAAATATATTATTGGGCATATATCTGATACGGTCATTCTTGCGCGGCTATGTCGAAACAATACACAAATCAGCATATACTATACTAATAGAATAACTAAAAGGTTACTCTCAGAAAAAGTAGAGCTTCTAAAGCCTAGATATATTGCACAATGCTGTAAATATTATTCTTGATTTCAAGCATTTCTTTAGTAGGATTCTAAAGACCTAACAAAATTCACAAAGAATAGGCAAACGACACAATTCAATAAGAATTATCCAAGTTGAACTATTAGTTGTTTATATGTCTTACAGGACTCACAAATCTATAAGTGTCCTTAATTTAATATACAAAAAATATAAAAGTTTAAATATAATACAAAGTTTAACGAAGATTTTCATCATTAGAATTTTAAATTTCTTTACTGCTTTCAAGCGGATAGAATGGCTTAATACTTTCACCATCAGCATCATAACTATCAATCGCATTAACCATGTGTTCCTGTGGAGTTAATATCACAACTGGTATATTTTCTGTCGGAGTAGTGTGGCTTGAACCTGATCCACTCTTGACACTTTCTGAATCAGAATGTAGTAATTTTGCAATTTCTGTGGATATTTTCTTTCTATTTTCTTTTCGATGAGGTACAAACTTATTCCCAATAATATTTCCCATATGCTGCAATACAACTTTATTAATGTCTTTCTTTACCGCAGCAAAAAATTCATCCCTAGACCAGAGCCTGTTACTGAATTGCAAAGTTGGAACTTTCACTGTTAAGTCATCCACATTAGTTAAAAGACCGTGTGCACCTTTATAGGAAATGGACATTAGCATTTTCTTAATAACAACTGATTTGATGATAAAATATGTACCAGATCTTTGAACCATTACATTAATACTATCATCTGTCTGTCTTATAAAATTACTTGTAGATCTCCTTGGCTCTCTGATTGATTGTGAATCACGAATAATTTTATTTCCAGATTTCACAGCTGAAAGTGAGTGCATAGAGGAATTGCTTTTTCTTGGATTTGCTGGCGGTGAAATAGAACGAGGTTTTACCGAATTAGAAGTAGAATTTTTAGGAAATAAGTAATTCATGATTTTATCAGCTGTAATATGGTCCATTCTAAACAAAACCGGTTGGAAAGAAATAATCATTTCTTCCAATACAGAAATACCACCGACAGGTGCACCTAGCAACCAAAATATTTCCAACATAGATATATCTTTACTATAATTCGGATGCTCCTCAAATGGCGCCACCAACTGTTGGTATATTACCTTTTTCTGTTGATTAAATACCTGTAGCGAGCGAATAGACACAACATTACTATTTGAACCATCAACAGTCTGTGAACGAACAAAAGAAGAAGGACCAAGGGCAATCGTAATAAATGGCGATTTATTTTCATCATACAATTCCCATATTAAATCATCAGTCCCAACTTTCCAATTTAAAATTTTTCTGACATGATTCTCTTTACCAAATCTATCATAATTTCTCATAATGGCAGTCATCAAAACAGACAATTCCAACACAGTAGCCTGGATTTCCAAAGTAAGATCTTGTGAAGCTGTTTTATAAAGCGTCGGTTCGTACGATTTCAAAAATGCACGGGCATGGTATAAATCCTTAATCTTGTCCTGTAGATTCGTAACAACACTAATATCAATCCTTTCCAAATTATTCCTAACTTCGTCAGCCAATAGAAGTTTGGATAATTTTTCTGCCTTTTCGTCCAATGAAGAATCCAACGACATCATATCTTCAACAATATTATAAACTGTATTATATTGTTGTGATGTGGAGGTAACTACCAAACTAGGAAATCCAAGGTGAAATTTAGAATCTGTAGATATATTATTACTGCTGTTTTCACTGAAGTATAAAGGATTTGGACTATTGTAAGTCAAAAACAAAGATCTGCGCCTTAAAATAATATCTTCATCCATTAGAGAGCCATCAAAACAAAGCTCCAATGGTACCCACGGAGCCCAATTAGAAGAAGCTTCCCCTAAACCGTAGTCATGACCCCGGAAGTTACTACAGCTATTAAATGTTAATGCCTCATTCCTGAAAAGAGTAAACAATTGAATGTCTTTGGAAACAGTACAGTATCTCGATTCAACAATTGTATTAACATCCATTTCCATAGTTTTACCCGATTGAGTCATAACCTGCATAACATCGATGATGCCTACTTCAATATCTCTAGCTGTTAACAAAATTGCAGCTTCCGGTTCAACATCTGAAGTAATTTGTATTTGAGGAGAAATGAATTGGAAAAGATAGCTATCAATAGAGTCGAAGTTGTCATTTGGCACTTTCCTTATCAGCTCGTCAAATCTCTCTATGAATTCCTCATTCGATGCAAAACTGGTATCTTCGACTAGTCCATATTCGGTAATAGACGTTTTTACATTTGACAAAGAATGGCATAAAAGCTCTTTTGCTATCAAGATTGACTTGTATGTTGAAAAAAAGGATACCGATTTTCTTTCAGCAGAGCTTGATGCGTATTCAAGAAGATGATTACGTATCTTCTTGTTTAATCTCAGTTGCACATTATGAATCAGAAATTTATTGTCATAAGTGGACTTTACTGCCATAGTAGATGCACGTCTCATTGTAACAAAGGAATTTACAGTATTCGTTCTTAACAGTGAACCTAGCTCATTTAATGACTCAGATTCAGAAATATCTTCCATGTTATTATCATCTTTATTCGTTGGATTCAATATAGGAACGTCCTCAGAAAGCTTCAATTCACTCAGGATTTTATCAATAATTTCTGATCTTGCAACTAATTCTTCTAGTTCACTGTGATAAGTTTTTAGTTTTTCCTGATAAAGTTTGCCGTTGTTATGCTTTTCCGGGCTTCCATCCATGTTTCTAATCAAAGATTTCAATTCCATGATTCGTTTTGTAATTGAAAGAGCTCTTTCTCGAGCTAACTTTTCTTGGGTCAATTCTGGATGATTTTTACCAATTATACAACTGTGCGAGTGTTCATTACCAAATGGATACTTTACGTAGTAACCATCATCGTTCATCTTCCTGAAGTATGATATTCTTGGAGATGATAAGAGGGGGATTGTTTCTATTTTAACAGGTAAAGTAGATTGTAAGCTGACTTGATCCAAATCAACATAATCCTCGAAATCATACCAGTCATAAAAATATACATCTTCAGAAACCTTATCATATGAGGTCGCCTGATCTCTACAACGTAGCCCGAGCCTGGAAGCCAACGTTTTTTCAATAGCCGCCTCATCAAAAACAGTGGATATAATTCTCACATCAGCTTCTTGACAATCTATTTCCCCTAGAGACATTCTTAATTTCCAAACTGGTTTAGATCGATTTAGCTTTTCGTTTGTATGAGTTAGTTTAATCCTTTTTTGATGCAAATCTACTCTTAACGATTTAATCTTACCTTTCAAACCAGTGAAGGTTGCTGAACTGTGAATACCATTATCATCTTCCGCAGTAGCGTGCCTATATACATGGGTAACTGTCAGTGGCGCCAAGTTTAATTGATATTTAATGGTAAATAGTGATCTGCCAAATTTATTCCTATTTTGTATCATATGTGGAAACAAAGAGCCTTGTCTGATAGGACCAGAAGTATAAGTATCAAATAAATTCCACCAGGATAGGAAATGTCCAATCGAATATGGTGCCAAATACAGACTATTTTTAGAACCTTTGTGAGACGAATAAACACCAAAAGACATGTGAATGAAATCACTTCTGAAGCCATTCCATGAATCATACTCTTCTCTATTAAATACATATTCTGGATTAATTAAATTCACATCGTAGTGAGGCCTATTTGGTTTAAATCTTTTTTCATCCCCAGGATTATTCAAATCACCTTGTTCAAATAACATTCCCATTTTCCATGTAACTTTACCGTCTAATTTCATCAGAGTTTTGTCGAACTTATCAGTCGTAGTGAAGTCAGGGACTGCTAATTGAAATTTCTTAGATTCTATCACTAGGAAATCTTCTGGCTTGTCATTTCCATGGATCTTGACAACCGTACCGCCAGTCCAACAGAATGAAAGCCCTGCACCGTCATCTGCAATTTTATAAGGATCATGGGATCCTTTTACATTCAAAAGGAAGTTGCTATTTTCAGAAAAGTGATACGTCCAACTACCATGTGCAAGGTATCTAAACTTATCCCAAAAACCTAATCTTGGAGAAGGATCAAGCTGAGGTTTAGTTAAGAAATCAAACCATTGCATTAATGCCTGATACCCAGGTTGTAAAGATTTACCCCACGTAATGCTAGATGAATTGGAGGACATCACATTGGTGTTAATATCAAAATAAGTTTTTATCGCATTTACAGTTCCAATTACATGTGAGCCATAAATAGAGTTACCTCCAGTGTACGCTTCTGCCGCCGTTGAGGGAACAAAAGGAACGTATGTACTTCTTAAGGAGTGGTTTCCAGGCATTTTCTCCGCGAATACTACATTACCGGTAGTGTGGGTATCTGGAAATGTAACAATTGGGATAGGATAATCTCTTAACTTTAGCTGCCATAACATTGTTCTTATGTCTATCCCTAAACATAACAGAACGGTATATAATTGTGTTTTTGGCACACCATTACCATATTTGTGAATAAATTCTGGATACTTATCTAACTCAAAAGATGGAGGTTTCAATGTCATATCTAATTTTTCTACAGTAAGAGTAGCTACAGTAATAATTTGATTACCTGTGAAACGATGATATGTTTGACCCAGTTCTTCATACGTCTTTATCTGATGAGGCATTCCGTGGAACGTCAATTTAGCTTTTCTGTATCTTGCTATCCAAGAAGTAGAGAAATTTTCATATAGTCTTTCTAAAGCTTCATTTTGAAGCTCCAATTCATCTGTAATATTATTAATGAAATCATTATTAATTGCACTAGGAGGAGGCGATAACAAACTATTATCGACGCCATTTTGAATATTGTGCTTCTGTTCTTCAAATTCTTTTAATTTTTGTAATCTCTCTCTTTGTTCTAAAATACCAACCTTTAATATCAATCCCAATTCTTGTTCAAATGGATCATCTTCCACTTGAATCATAAATCTGTCTGCAACAAGATTAATCTCAGGAATTTTAACGGGTTTAGATTCTTTTGGGTAATATCTATTGAATTCACTTAAATCTGAGAATGAATAATTTAGCTGTTTAATAGACTTATATGTGGTTACTATACTTGAAAGAATCATGTAAATTTTGAAATGGTATTCAGTACGCAAATTAATTTCCGATGTCTTAACATTGAACCTACCCATGTCTTTATTTTCTTTCAAATTTATTCTTAATTTCTTTATGGTTAACAGTGGAATATGTATCGTTAATTGTTCAACATATACAGAATGGACGTAACCTGAAATCGATTGAATATAAAACTCATTATTCGATTTAGAATATTGTATTTCTCTGAAGACAAATAATAATGGAGTGTCTTGTGGTAAGTCCAATTCCAAAATGATCCGACCTATTTTTAATTGCAATTCATTAGAATTATCTTTGGAGTTTTGGTCCTTGGACTCACCCCGGAGAGATACATTTTTCTGTTTGTATGAACGGAATATTGCTTTGAAGAAAAAAGACAACCAAAATAGGTTGACATCAACCTTTAAGAATATTCTTGGAAGTGTTATAGACGTGTTCTTAAATTCATCAAATGAAACTAAAAAATCTTCAAATTTTACCAGATCATCTTGAACACTGGTGTGATTAATATCATCCATTATTCGAACCAGAGAAGCCTGTACAATATCGAATGACTTATTTTTCCTACTTGCAAGCAGAATAGATTCATCTACCTTAATTATAACACCTCTAGTAACATCAGTTAAATTAAAACCGTTTATGTCCAATGGATCCAAATACTTTGGTAAATAGGAGGCAACCAGAAGTGAACAAGTGAGATTTTTAATCCTTAAACGTACTGACCAGTCAACATACAATGACTTCATAAAACTAGTACCAGAACTACTGGACGGACCATGACCCGACCGTTTAAACGTGTACGCTTCTGAAATCTTCAAAATAGAAGAATGCAACTTATCTAGAACATTGATATCATTTAGAATAAAATTTGAACGTCTTAAAGTACTTTGAATATCAATTTGTGGAGTAGACCAATTACCAAAAAATGTATCAGCTCTTTCAAATTCGTAAATTGGAAAATATTTAGTGATATCACTATCTGTTGACTTAAAAGTCACATTGACCCCTATGATTTTTAGATAATCATTTATTTGTTCTGTAGCACCGTCTAATAAAGGAAATTCTGAAATATTTTTAAATATTTTCAACGTAGTTGAAGGTCTTTTTTGAGTGATATTACGATGATTAAATAATGCATACGATGCATAAACTTTGAACATAACACTATCAGTCGGGGAAACCTGGAGAGTTAGATTGAAATTAGATATGGATAGTTCAAAAATGAAACTAGGTATTTTATCAAAAATATCGGATGGATTGAACGTCTCCAATATATGATTTCCATCAACAGGTGTGTCATGTTTTGCCAATGTTAAATTCGATTCTTTACTTGATTTTTTACTTATTCTGTTCAAAATATCTAAACCTTCTAAAATTTGATCCACACTTAAGAAAATTGATGGATTAATAAAATTAGTATTATATGCAACCTTTGTATGACATAAAGGAATGTCTTCAAATAAAAATAGCATGATATCAGTTGTTATAACTATGTTAATCAGAGGAAGTCTCAATGAGGTAATTCTATTAACTTTCAAACTTATGGCGGTTGCAGAAAATGAAAATTCATAATCACCCAATGTATGCCCTGTTATTGGTATTGACTCCAGAGTTGCACCATAATTTGAATTTAAAACTGATTCCAAATAAACTTGAGAACTAGAAATAGCCAATGAAACCTTATCTTTATAGGAAAATGTTAAATTTTCGAATTTAATGTCGAATATTTTTAAAGTTTTTAAGAACCCTTTGTATGGGCAAACTGCTTTTTTCAGTAATTTACCTATCTCATTCATATCCAGACTCGACAAGTCTGTTTTAGCTTCTGCCTGATGTAAAGCAGAAGTCTGGTTTGAGGTTTTCATCAGATTTTTTACAATTGTTTCAGGTATCGATATATTAAGATCAAATATCTTCAAAAAAGTGTTCCATTCATTAACATTTACTGTGAAACATTTGTCGACCTTTGATTGATGTATTTTAGATTGTAACTCAAACCCAACCAGTTTAATAGTGTTCCCAGTATCGTTCTCAAGAACGTTATTTAGAAAAACTTCCATCACCAAATGATGTTCTGTAAATTTAGTAACTTTAATAGATAAAATATCAGATGTAATAGTTGTATTATTTGGTAATTTTATAGTTATGAATCTGAAATATATACTTGCTGGTAGTAACCATTTCAGAATTTTGAATGCTGTTTCATTCAATTTAATATAGGTAGGTATAAAAAACTTCTCTTTAGAATCCACCATTGGAATCTTGCTCATGTTATTGACATGCGTTTTAGACTTTAATATTTCTAATTGTACAGATTGCAGAGTTATCAATGGTATTGGAAAAAGTTTTACACTGATATTTCCAACTTTCAATTTAAACCCATCAGTGGCAATGCTCAAAGATCGCAGAGATGTACCAATAATAGGTCCTAGCGAAAACTGTTTTATAGGTAATTTTGCAAACTTTATAACAAATCCCAAGACCACATTAATGGCTAGATGAAATATCACGCAGAATGCCAAAATGTACAACAGAAGACCACATGAGTCTTGAACTTTCGACTTAATATATTCAATTATCATTACAACACAATCCCACACACACTTTCCCACTTACTAATCAAATTAAATACAATAATATCCTCTAGATCAACATAAATTTATGATTTATCTTATTATAATGAAATTTTATTGAAATTGCCCCTATCTCTGATATGCTTTCTGAAAAGTTTTTTGAAACGGTATTGAGAAAACCCAAAATTAAACAACTGACTCAACTGACAATAAATATCAGTACCAATATCACCAACTAAGAATCCTTCAAATACCTTTATATTAGACCTTTATCTAAAGACATCTCATCCTAAAAGTTCATCAAAAATGTGTCTGTTGTTACTTTTTTCAGCTTAGCTAATATAGCGAAAGAATTCCTGGCATACAAAAACCGACAAAGGGAAATCAATCAAAAATTGCCAAGAGATGTTTGTTTCAGAGTAAGTTCCACTTGGAATGGACAGCTGAAAGTAAGTCAATTGTTTATATTTTAAATTTAGCTGTATGATCCAATTTGTTTGATAAAAATTGGTAGTCTCTTACTTGAGTTAGAGCGTTATGGCCACCATTGCATCGTTGAAAGCTTCGACATTAGGATAAAATTAAAGCAATACACCTGCATCTTTATGGTGACAATATACTCAATTCTCACCATATGGTGCTATTTGTTTCAAATTATTAGTCAACTTGAGTTTATCGTGTCAATCTTGCGAACCTTTCACTATTTCGTTTAGAGTAGAACTTATTCTGTAAGCTGTAGAAACCTTCTTGAAATACAGCAAAAAGTACATTTACAAATCTGTCAGCCTTAACAATGAGTTTCTGGCTCCTTGGTGGTCTTACAACTCTTTATTCTCTAGTATTTCGAGCTTGTTTACATGTTTTTACTACTTATATTTGTTATGGTGATGATGATATTATTTATTCGCTATATTAAAAATGTCAACAAAAATAAAACTAGTCGATACTATGTGAAGATCAAGAGTTTAAGATCAAGGGTAGATAAGGTCAGGTAAGGGTTAAGAGGTTCTGTTAAGTGTTACAACAGTTTGTTTAGGTAGTATACTGTGTATATCCTTTTTTCCTTAGTGGTTTTAGGTATATTTTTGCATATTTGGGTCAAAAAGTATAATGCATAATAGACAAGAAGAGCCCTTGGGTGATCTTAATCTTAATACTCCTGCTAGGGTCTATGGGAGTGATCAGGGGAAATCAATTATATGTAAAGATGGTCTTGATAAGGAGAATGAATTGACAAGAAGAAGTTCCCCCTCTATGGTGGGTCAAGTTTGCACTGGAGAGCGATTAGATTCTTTGTTTAATGTTATATTAAATCAGACTAAGAAGTTGTCAATGGAGATGAATACGTTGCATGAGATTGTGATAGAGTTATATGGTGGATTAAAACAGATTCATGCTAGGAATCAGTTGGATTTATTGGTGAAGCAACATTTAGCTCTAATAGTGAGGTTGCTTAATAACAACGATTTGTCCAGCGCAGAGAGGCATATTATTAGTCTGCACAATCAGAACAATGTAATCAAACTTAAAAACCTTCATGATATATTACTAGCTGATTTCACAGGTTCTAACGATACTTATATATCTACATTGAAGATACTTTCTATGCAAATAATATTAAAATCAAAATCTTCACAGCAGTACAGAAATACTTTGGCGGAAATGTTTGCAAACGATAACAGATATTTACTTAAAGATGAAAAGTTGAAGATACAGACAGTTATGAAACTATTATTAAATTTTTTTACTACAATACCTAATTACAAAATATTATTCGGTTTAAAATTTCTCCAATACATCAATCAATTCAAACTACCATTTGAAAACTATATCAAGAATATGTCTCCAGATATATTTTCATCCCAACTAATGCATCATTCTAAGACGAACATTAAACATTGTAAGAGGTACTTAAATGCATTTTATATACAATACTCAATTCAAAATAAAAGCATAAAGAAATTAATGATGTTGGATCTACTTGGAGAAAACTCATTAGAAAAAAACAATAAAGTACATTCAAGTGAATTTTTTGAATTAGGCTCAGTACCCAATAAAAATGATAAATATATATGTTCACCACAAACTCATTTTGAAAAGCTAATAAAATCTTCGATAGCAACTTTGAATAATAATGATGAACAGATGCATCTGGATACACTCAACTCATTGGTAGTTCTTTGGAATTTAATTAGAAACGAAGGTCTACAGAAAAATACAATGATATCCTCTTTAATAGATAAGACATTATCTTTTCTAAATACAAAGGCGAAATATTTGAAATCGAGTCCAGAGCAGATTTTAACACTTTCAAACACAGTCGCTCAGTATTGTGTAGATCATTGCGACTTTAAAAGATTACATAATGTGATTATTGTTTTATTCAATAGCTCAGTAATTTTAGGAGATGATCAGCTATTAGAATTGGCTGCAGATTTGGAGTTATTGAAATATAATATTGAAAAAGATTTTGGTTGTGTTGAAGCTCTCTTCAAAATGTTCGGAAAGTTTATATCCAATATCAAAGATATACAAGAAAGAAAGAAGTATTTTTCAAAGTTATTTAACATCCACATTCTGTTTAAAGAAAATTCATTCTCCAAAATACAAGAATTTTGTGAGGGTGCATATTTACGCATATTTGGAAAACTGAAAATATCCAATTTCTACAAATTTGAAGATTCATCTGAGGTAATGTTGGTACTTCTTTATGGAAGTTCGTCCATTAAAGACATGCCATTACTCAGATGGTCTAATATTACAAGATTATTATATTCATGCTTATCAGGTAATTTTGGTACCCACATTACCCAGATTAATGAACAGTTACAC